>NW_009616062.1:0-3716 GCF_000690535.1 Cariama cristata
CAAGACCTTGCGCGTCTGGGACCTGAGCAGAGATGGTAGGAGTGTGCAGGGGTGTCCTTGGTGCTAGGTCATCCCTGGCTGAGGCTGGGCTCTGCTGCGGGAAAGCGGGGACAAACCCGCCTCGGTAGGGGAGGTGGTGGGAGAGGATCTTTGGGGACACTATTCAAGGCAGAAGGGGAGAGTCCTGCGACACGGAGCAGAGCCGTCCCCTTCCAGGTGGGGCCTGGGAGGTGCAGGAGGGGGTTACAAGTAGACAAAGCTTGGGATCTGCCCCGAGGAATCCCCCAGCCCCACGTGCAGTCCCTCTTGGGAAAGGGAAGGGAGAGCAGGGGCAGGACCCAGCGCTGCCTCTCGTGCTCCCCTCTCGTGACTCGCGTGTCTGCCGTCCCCAGGGCGGCAGGTCCAGGTGCTGTCGGGCCACGTGCAGTGGGTCTACTGCTGCTCCATCTCCCCAGACTGCAGCATGCTCTGCTCTGCGGCCGGAGAGAAGTCGGTGAGTCCTGCAGGGTGGGCGCCATCCCATGTCCCGCTGAATCCAGCGCTCCCCTCGGTCCTCCGTGTGCCCCCCATGTGAGAAGCCCCCCTGTGAGAAGGAGCCAGGCCAGAGCCACCCTCGCTCCTCGGCCGTCCAGGCTCTGCACGGAGGAGCTGGGAGCTGGGACCAGAGCCCTTGCGGCTTAAACCCTGAGATGCTTCTCTTCTGCTCCTGCCCTGGGGATACTCCCAGCCTCAGCCCCTGCCCGTGTCCCGCAGGCGCTGCTGTGGAGCATGCGATCCTACACCCTCATCCGGAGGCTGGAGGGGCACCAGAGCAGCGTGGTGTCGTGCGACTTCTCGCCGGATTCGGCGCTTCTCGTCACCGCCTCCTACGACGCCTGCGTCATCATGTGGGACCCCTACACTGGGGAGCAGCTGAGGACGCTGCGGTACGGAGCTGGAGGGTTGGTAGGGGACCATGGAAGGGGGACAGAGCAAAGCTGTGGGAGTTTGAGGGCTGAACGTGGTCTTCCCTCCTAGCTGTGCACGGCCATCCCCTCTCCCCTGTCTCCAGTGACTGAAAGGCTTCCCAGGTTTGGCCCCTCTGCCAGCCCTGGGACACTGGGGGGATGGGGCTCGTGGCAGCCTGGGGCTGACGCTGGGTTTGTTCTCCCCACCCGCAGCCACGTCCCCCTGCACTCAGTGCTGGACTACAGCAGTGAAGTCCACACCAGCTCCCTGCGCTCAGTGTGCTTCTCCCCTGAGGGCCTGTACCTGGCCACGGTGGCGGACGACAGGTGAGTGAACCACCTTGGGGACCTCCATCGGGAAGAGGGTCCCAGGAGGACACCGCCAAAACGAACCAGGAGCTCAGGACGTGCCAGTGGGGAGCAGATCTCGTGTGCCAGGTCCCCCCCAGTGCCTGGCGTAAGGGGAAAGGGCAGGCTGCCTGGGACACCGCGGCTTGGCTGTGGCAAGGGGTAGCAAGGTCAGGGCCCTGTCACCCCTCTGGGCGATGAGCCGGGGCCTGTGTCCTCCTCCGTCCTGTGCCGCCCTCGCTGTGCCCCTCAGCACCGTCACTGGCTCTGTCTGCATCCAGCTCAGCTCTACAGGGGACAGTGCCTCCCGCCTTGCTGCCATGTTGTGACACTCCTGGGATGCTCTAAGCCCATGGGAAGAAAATCCTACTCCAGAGTTTGCATGCATTCAGGTGAACCCAGAGACTTTATTTTAGCTGCAGGCACTGCGTGGATGTGGGCCTGGCATTGTGTCCCCTCCCTTTCTCCTTAGGCTCCTGAGGATCTGGGCGTTGGAGCTGCGGTCTCCGGTTGCGTTTGCTCCCATGACCAACGGCCTGTGCTGCATGTACTTCCCACACGGCGGTTTCATTGCCACAGGGTGCGTACGTGGGAGAAGAGGGTGGAGAAACACGGCTGCTCCCTCCTCCTGTAGCTCCGGGTCTGCTCAGCAAATTCTGGGCTTCCCTGGGGGTGCAGGGTGGTTTCCTGGGCTGGGGAACACGTGGTTGCTGCAAGCTCGGGATTTTTGGGGGTAATTGAGATTTCTCGAGTCTTTCTGCCCCGTGCTCATGGCTTGTTTGGGTTCCGTTGCAGGACCAGAGATGGCCACGTCCAATTCTGGACCGCTCCAAGGGTCCTCTCCTCACTGAAGCACTTGTGTCGCAAAGCTCTGCGCACCTTCCTGACGACGTACCAGGTCCTCGCGCTCCCCATTCCCAGGAAGCTGAAGGAATTCCTCACTTACCGGACCTTTTAAGGCAGCGTGGAAGGTGGAGGGACTGAGGCGAGAGCCCTCTGCCCAGCGTCGGGGTTCGGCCTGGGTCAGATGCACCACAGCGACGCCGCCTTGCCGAGTTGCGAGCCGTGGGGCGGAAGGATTGCTACTCCCCTTGTTTTGGGGCTGTCTGTGTGAATGTGGAGGGATTTTTCTGTGTAATAATACTAGAACCCAGCAAAAACGCGTGCAGAGGGCAAGGGGCACAGCTGTGGTGGCCCTGCAGGGGACACTTGTCCCCCTGTCCCCCTGCTATCTGCAAGTTCTGGGTCAGGTGCTTTTGCTTCCAAGTGCAATGTTGCGGGTTGAAGGTCAGCAGCCGCAGTCTGAGCGGAGCTTTTGTCGTTCGTACGAGTACAGGGCTACAACCGTCCCCGACAAAACCGACCCGCACCGGGACCGGCTCGTACCGTAGCTTAGTTCTTGGAGGAGTGCGGGCTCTGCCGCTCTCCTGGTCTGGGTGGGAGCTGGACAAACCCGAGCAGGTCTCTGCGGACTAGATGACAGCGATGACAGAATAAAAAATTATTCCTCACGTCTTTCCTCTTGGCTCGTACGGGTGACCTGGGGATACCTGGCAGGGCAGTCTCCAGCCCTCCTGCCGTGGCTGTTGGGGCGGCAGCGAGTGCTCGCTCAGCTTGGACGTGCAGCAGACCAGTACGCATTCAGCAGTGGGTGCTGGGGACAATCAGTCCCCTGTGAAGGTGGGACACGGGGCTTCACGCAGCCCCCGGTTCCCATTCCTCCGTTGCTTTATCTCCCCGCTGTAGCTCGGCACTCGAGCAGCCCGGTGTCCAGACGCGCTGTGTGTGAAGCAGTCTCGTGTGCTTGTCTCCCTCCAGCTCGGCTGAGGTCTGGGTGACAGCACGTGCTCAGAGTCCCCTGGGTGCTGGAGGGCTTGGTGTGTGTACGAGCCCGAAGCTGTGACCCCAGCTGATGGAGAGGACGGGGAACGTCTCCTCTAAACTGCTTCCCGGGCTCTTTTCCCTTGCGAGCAGCTGAACGCAGAAAGCTGGTGTTTCCCTAACCCGTACAGCTGTGACCCACCCCTGCATCCCCTCATGTAACGGGGGGATGTCACTGCAAGACCCCCCCCCAGGTCCCCACGCAGCTTGCCGTGCTCGGCTGCACAAGCAATGGGCACGGCAGAAGCGTGCGAGCGCCCGGGGCAGCTCTGCCCGGCGAGGAAGGGAGGTTTTGCAGGAAAACAGGTGGGGGACAGACCCTGGACTTCAGCCTGCGTGGGTGCGACGCCTTTGCCACGGGGCGGGGGGTGAGCCTCGACCCCCTCCCTTCGCTCCTTGCTGTGCAGGAGGGGAGAAAAAAACCCAACAGACAAGTACAACCTGCTGGGCTTGAGAGGCATCTGTATTTCCCAGTGAAGCTTAGAAATAACCTGCCCGACTCCCGCGCCCCGGCTCAAGGCTTGCGAAAAGGGAGCGGAA
>NW_009616063.1:0-207 GCF_000690535.1 Cariama cristata
ACCGTGCGATTTGCCACTCCTGTAAGAGCTCAAATCTAAAAACAGAAACGTGCAGGGATAGCTCCCAAGGCAATGATGCCAAGAAAATAATTAATTGCTAGGCTAGAGCTTCTCCGGGCAGCCCCTCCACAGCCACAACAACACTGGGACTCCTGTGCTTGGAGAGGCAGATAACCTCAACCGTGCGATCTGCCATTCCTGGAACAT
>NW_009616063.1:468-713 GCF_000690535.1 Cariama cristata
CCCTCCCACATCCACAACAACACTGGGACTCCTGTGATTCGAGACGCAGATAACCTCAACCGTGCAATTTTTCATTCCTGAAGGGCCCAGGCCTAAAATGGAAACGTCCAGGGATTGCTCCCAAACCAATGATGCCAGGAAAATAAGTAATTCTAGGCTAGATCTTCTCTGGGCAGCCCTTCCACAGCCACAACAACACTCGGTCCCCTGTGCTTAGATAGGCAGATAACCTCAACCGTGCGATT
>NW_009616064.1:0-206 GCF_000690535.1 Cariama cristata
AAAAAATAAAAATTTTTAAAAAAATAATTTAAAAAAAATAGTCGGGCCTGTATTTCACATTTCTCTCTGCCCTTGCAGCAACCCTTCCTTGAAAAGTTTATGTCTACATGACGAGAAGCAGTTGCATTTGCAGGCAGCCAGGTCCCCTCCCCGCTGTTTTCCATCGCTGAGCTGCCCCTCGCATAGCCCCGGCGGCGCGGGGGCCG
>NW_009616064.1:367-594 GCF_000690535.1 Cariama cristata
CCCGTTAGCAGCAGTTTCTCCATCTTTTCACACAAATTTACTCCATCATCTCGCGGACACTGACCTCGCTGCCATTTTTTTCCAATTGAAAGAGGCTAAACGGGGGCAGCTCACTTGCAATCAACTCGAATAGACTTATTGTGTGCTAAACCAGGCAGAAGTACAACCTTAGAAAAAAAAAAAACGGGCCAGGCTCGCTCTCCCCTCTCAACCAACCACCTGCGGGG
>NW_009616064.1:626-4675 GCF_000690535.1 Cariama cristata
TAATCCCTTCCTGTGGGTTCATCGCTTCCCATGAACCGCAGCAGAGTCGATATCTTCGGATCTTGTGCGTTTCTTTAGATCCTGGCCGAGGTGGGGTTTTTTTTTCCCCTTTGGCTGCGGGAAGCGCGAGCTGGTTGCGGGTGGGGAGAAGGCTGATCCATCGGTGGCAGGTCCTGACCGGGAGGGTCTTGGTTAATGGCTGGTGGGAAAGGGGAAGGCTGCTCATCCTGCATGGGGAAGAAACACCTCTTTTTGGAGGGGCAGCTCTCAGCAGGAGCAACCCTGGTTGGGAATCTCCTTGGGACACAGGTCGTGTCTGTGGGCAGCGGGGAAGACGACGTGGAGCGTTTCTGGGCACCAAAGCCTGCGTGCACATCACCGAGGAGTACAATCGTTCTCCATCGCCATTTCCACCTCCTCATTATGCTTGCCATCAATAACACAGTGTTTCTCGTGCAGCTGAGAGCGGAAAGGGCGGCCGCATGGGAGCTGACTCACTCTGACTCACATCTCCTGGGAACACAGGGTCGTTTGGGTTAATCTCAGCCTGCCGCATGCCTCGAGACCCCCTGGGAGAGAGAGGGCATCCCCTCTCCGCTCCTGTGCCCTGTTGTCACTTGCAAAGCCGGCTTGTCCTGGGGCAAGGAAAAGCCCCTTCTGAGGACTGGGCTGAAGCAACCGATGAGGGAGCCTGGTCTGTGCCACCAATTTTCCTGGTCCTCCACCAAAGCAGCCGTCACCCCTCTGGCGTGCCAGGACCCCCACCGCGGTGGGAGAGCTCCAGATGCTCTGGGGTGGGCAGGCTGGCCCGGGGACTCAGGTCTCCCTCGGTACCTTGGGGCAGCAGCGAGACCACAGAAACACAGCCGAGCTGCCTGCACCGTTTTTTTTCTGTTTTTTGAACTTGCCCTTTTGGGAACAGCAGAGAGACGAGGCAGAACAGGCTCCCAGGGAACAAAGTTTTGTTTCCTACACTTTGTCATTTAATGGTGTGAATTCTGAGGTTGATCTTTGCTCAGACAGAGCGGAAATTTATTGTACTTAATTTCTTAGGACAGGAGGGCTTGGGGAAAGGGAAAGCAGAGGAAGACCTGGCTGGCTGCTGGGGAGCTCGGCGTGCCGTAGTGCTGGCAGGGGACGTCGATGTGGGGCTTTCTGTGACTCCTGAGAGAACGCCTCAGCCAGCAGAGACCTTCACGTTCGTTCTTCTCTTTGCTGTTGTTTCTCTCCCAGAACGAAAGGGTGAAGAGAAGGGGGCTGATTGAGCAGCCTGTATTGCCATTTTTCTGGCAGGTGCCATCAGAAGGGCATAGCTGGGGTTAGGGAAGGGTGAGGGAGGAAGAAGGAGTTTTTTCTGAAATGATTGTCTCCAGGCAGTCTAGACTCAAATTCAAATTTTCTAATTAAAAAAAAAGGAGAAAAAAAAAAAAAGCTTTGACCCTGGCACTCAGCCTAAACATGTTTTTTTATAGGAACTGTTAAGTTTTGGCACAGGTCAGCAACCGTGATGGAGCAATAAACAGAAATGTAAAGTAAATGAGAATGATTGAGGTTGCCTTTGTGGTTGTACGCTGCTGATGCTTTCCAGATCCAATTACGTATTCCTGTTAGCAGCATGCTCCTCCGTCACCCTCTCCCTCTTTTTTTTGCCCACCCACTTCCTATTTTCTATTTGCCCTCTTCCCAATCTATTCCTTCCACCACTGCTCTAAACCTTCACCCATCCCATCTTTTAGGGATGCCCAAACGTCTTTGCAGTTCATCCAGTGCAAATACCTGTTCTCCAAAACCTCCAGGAGGTTTTCATGCCCTTCTCTGAGGCTGTGTGTTTTTTTCCTCAGTTCACTCTGCAGATGGGAGACCACCACTACCCCAAAGCATGGCTAGATCCAGTAGGCTAGATCCAGTCTAGGTTTAGTGGTGCTCAGGTACCATCGGTGGTGGTGTAGTCACCGTAAGTCAGAGCTCACGGAGGGCTGCAAAACCTGTTAGTAACGGCAGATAACCCTTTGACAGCCAGGTCGGAGGGATTGCAGCCTGCCAGAGCCCCGATGCTCTCAGCACCCTGCCCAAAAGATTACCAGGCTGCACCTCTGGGTTGACAGGGAGACCCACGATAGTTTGACCTGCTGGTCCCCTCCCTATTTATCGAATGTTTGGTTCTCACTTTCCATTACCCTACCCCCTGAACTCAGCAGCAATGCTGAGGCTGGGGCGAGGGTGGGCAATAAACCCCCAAGGCACAGCGGTAGCAGGGATGGCAGCTCTCCCGTGAAAGGTGTGAAGCCTCCGTCTCCCTCATCACATCTGGATGCCTTGTACGGTGATGATGCTAACACCAGCCCTTGCGCGTTGTCCTCTTGGATGTGTAGCAAGACCCTGTTATCAAGGTCCTCTCTTCTGGATGGCAACCAGGGCTCTGATGCACAAAATTAAAAATCCTGTGGCAGCGTATTTCCCATTAAGGGAAAAAACCCAAACCCAACAGATTCATTGAGTTAACCAGATGCGTTAATAACAGAAAGTGTGGCTTGTCCTCTGTCTCAGTGTCCGTTCGTGCCGTTTCCCTGCGCTCTCGATTTCACGTGCCGCAGCTGAACATGATGTGGTTTTTGGTTTCCCCGGCGCGGGCCATGCCGAGGTGCTGCGCAAGGCTGCAGGGGGAGGCGGGAGGGCCGGGCAGGCTGAGGACCCCCGTTGGGCTGAACCCATCGGCACCTCCACGCCTGAGGGTGTCGGAAGCCGTAGGGTCAAACTCAACTTTGAGGATTAACGCTTGGGAGTCTGCATACTACGTGCCTTCAAAACCGATGTCATTAATCATGTTTTCATTTGCCTTCTAGTTCTTGAGCTTTTTGTGCCAGCACTTTTAAGGTTTTCTCTGAAACTGAGAGGAAGAAACATCATTTTCTCCATAGACAGCTGAGCTTGTCGTGTGAAGACCTGGGGAGTCGGGGCTTTGAGGGGAACACCAAGTATTGTCATACTTGCAGTGTCGTTGTGGCACCTTGCAATGTCTCCTGGCTTCCTCGGCAGCCTCTACCAAACTCAGGGAGACGCAGGAGTGTTAGTTCACACAGTATTTCTTTCAGCTAGAAAACCTAAAACTGAAATCTCAAAATTACTTACTGAAGTTTTGCAGCAGAAGCTGGATTCAATAGCAACCGAACGGTTCCCTAAAAGTCATGGCTCTGCCTCAGCATATAGACACGTTTCTGCATTCGGAGAGTAAATTTTGCTCTACGATGCTGCAATTTACGCTGCTGGGGGGGCTGGCACTAATGCAAATACGCTGCCAAGCCGTATGCTTCTTGCTCGCTCCGACCGTCACATTACTCCCACCTTGAAAAATCTGGTTTCATCGCTATTTACAGAGCTGGTCTTATCAGCAATGTACTTCCCTGGAAACAAAGTTTCTTCCAAGAGTTAAAAATATGCATAGCCCCGTAAAGGGTTTAAAATATATCCTGGTGCCGTTCAGTGAAAGCCGCTTAATTGGAACTCCCACACCGTGCTTCCCAATTAACGGCGGTGCTGCCGTTCAGAGAAAATAGGGGAGAGAGTCTCAAAGTCAGAATACAAAATACAGTAATATCCTGCCTGAAAACACGGTGCAGAGCTACAGACGCTATCAGTTATCTTTCATCTCCATGTCTCCTGATCACGAATGAGTCCTGCCCTTCTCCCAGCCTATTTTTTGCGTGGGGCCCCTGTGCTCTAGGGGGGCCTGGGGGCTGTGCCGATGAACCGCAGCGCCTGTTCCTCTTCCCTGCACCGAGTGAGGGGTGCGAGATACTGGTCTGTCTCCCAGGACCTCCTCCCTGCACCGTTTCCATCCTGGATTCGCTGGGCATCTGCTCAAAGGCTCCTGAGACTGAAGATGCTGCCTTGGGCAGAGCGTGGGGAGAGGACTGGCTGATGCAGAATCCCTGAGTCACATCCCAAATTCCCCTCTGCAGCAAGGCTGCAGGGTAACCTTCAGCTACCTTCCTCCCGGCCCAGGAGGCAGAGCAGGATGCGGCCCTGAACCTCTGCGTGGGGACGCCCGC
>NW_009616064.1:4706-5048 GCF_000690535.1 Cariama cristata
CCCCCTGCCAATGCCCCCCAGCTCAGGGCTGGTGAAAAGCCAGCTTCGTGACGCCGTGAGAGCCAGAATCCTCCACTGAAGGTAAGGACTTGCCCTGCCGCACACGAGGGGTTCCTCCCCCCCGGCCCGCTCCTTCTCCCTGGCGTCCAGACCTGCGCTCCCTCACGGACCTTGGCGGAGTTCGCTGGGGATGCAGATGTTGGGGGTCAGTGCGGGGCGGGGGCAATAGTGCCTTTATTTTACTTCTTCACACCTAACTGGCTGATGAATGACGTGAAAAAAGAAAGACCTCAGCCATGTGGAGTTCCTAAAAATTATGAAGGGGGGGGGGGGGGGGCTTTG
>NW_009616064.1:5068-20056 GCF_000690535.1 Cariama cristata
CTACCCAAATCCCAACAACAAGGTGACCTTAAAGCTGCTTTTTTGCAGGGCACGTTGGGCTATGGAAGGAGAAGGCCCAAGGGTACCCAGGCTTTGCTTTGTTTGCCCCAAACCCTCCTCAACATTACAAAGAACAATAAAAAAAAAAAAAAGAAACGCAAACCCCAAGGACAGGAATTTCCTTGTTGACGAGAACAGCCTGGCGGAGCAATTCCTGGGGGCTTTCAGCGGGCTAACCACAAATTTGCTGTGGAGCCTCGCGCTCCGAGAGCAGCGTGGGTAGAAGCTGCTCCCCTTTGACGTTGGACCTTGGACCCATTTTGTTTGCAGCGTAGCTGGCCGTGTTGCCATGGTTGTTACAGCGTGCCAAGGTGAAGCGGTGAGTTCGCACCAAGAAGCAGCCGTGTTTCTTCCCCCTTGCCTCCTGCAGCTGCCCCCCACCCTCCGCCTGCCCACACCGAAGCCTGACGGTGGGGAGATGCGTTTAGCCGACATCAAAACAGCCCCACCGCATTCAGCCCCGCATATCATCCCATCGCCGCAGGACGGGGATGGCCCTGGTGCCCCACCACCTGCCCCTGCGAACCTCGTTGCCGCTGCCGGGCTAAGAGTCTGGCGAGCGAGGCAAGCCCTTTGCATAGCCACCGCAGCCCTCATCCTGCCAGGAAGGCGTTGTGTGCAGGACCGGTGATGATCAAAGGCCAGCTATGAGTCATCTGGACTCCAATGAACGATCATTAGTTGGGGAAGAGGTAATTAGACCGGCTTCGTTATCCTGCTGTTATGCTTGGGGGAGTAATGGGGTGGTATTGCTGCCATTGAAGAACTTTATTTGTTAGAAGTGACTCATTGGGTATGCGTCACAAATTACACATGGGAAAAACTACCCGTGCTCCCTGTTGGGAGTTGAAAGTCCAGTGCAATGTGCCCAGACGAACCTGGCAGCTGCCTGATAATGATGGCATCGCCTGGTGCGCGTTCCCTTCCCTTTCATCTCACCTAGAGGGAAGCTATCAAAGTCAGGTCTGCTCCTGCAACCAGTAACTCCATGGGCTACGTACCTGCCCGACCGCGGACGCTGAAGGGGGAATGGCTTTTGACAAAACTAGCAGAGAATCAGAGGAACCAGATGCAGAGCCCTGGCATCCCAGGCTGCCAGGATCCCTCAAGGACTTTGTAGCCCTTGAGAAGGAATTTAACATGCTGATCCGGGTCAAAGCTTCGTGACCGCTCTGGTTCGGTAACAAGCTACTGTGAAGTTTGATCACAAAGCCGAGACATTTGCAGTATCCAAAATCTGTCCCCAGATCTGAATTTCACAGTTGAGTTGGCCCATCTTTTGTTTTAAAAAAAGATTGAGTGCACTTTTATTCTTATTGGACTGACTTTTATCCCATGGACTTGCAAATTTCAGTTGAACCAGGTCTTCTTAATAAACTCAACAAACTTTTAAAAGATATATCTCCTAATGTTTCGGCTTCCAGAACAGCCTGAGATTTGGAAAGATAGAGGCAATCAACAATAAATGGAGCCAAAATAATTGCCTGGATCTTTACATTCTTTTTGCACTTTGAAAACTAATTTTAGATCGCGGCTGAGGCTTAAGGTTTGTCCGTAATTTGCACAAACTGTTTTTCTTTCTCCCGGTAGAAGAAAGCCAGTGAAGTCGTGTTTGCCCTTCAAAACTTATTTCTGAGAAGTGCCCAGTGCGCAGTTACTCGGTGTAATGAATGTAAACACCAGGAAGATTACTTATTTCCTTTGTGCGTGTTCTTTTGAGTTGGAATTCGATTATAGCACTTGAAGAATATCCTCTGACTGTATGAAAACACATTATGGAGATGTGATCCTCACCCTCTCTTCAGTGGAGGAGTGCCGCAAAGGTGTGTAGCTGTAAAGCAAGGATGTCACCTCTTCTGCCGGGACGCTGTGCTCTGTCAGGATCGCTCTGTGGTGTCTGCTTTGAGAGGGTGGGTCCTGGGCCAGATATTTCTGCTATTTTATGAAAAAAAACTTTGCATAATCTCAGGCACCCTGAGCGGGTGATGAAGGGCTTGATCCTGGGAGGATGCTGAGAGCTGCAGCACAGCCAGGAGCCGGGTGGTACCCCTCTGCTGCCCGCCCCAGCGATCCCAAAGCAGAACCCCGTTTCACGTGAAGGTGCCCGTTGCCTCCGGCTCCGTCTGTGTCCCCTGGCTAACCGCTGCCATTGCTTTCCTGTGCAGGGACACCGGGAGGGGACCGGCTCCGAGGCAGTAGCCAGCGTAGCAAGATCCAGCTGCTCCCCTGAAGATGCGCTGCTGCGAGCGACCCACGCCCACGGCAGCTGTCGGGTGTGCCTGGCGATTGCAGCCTGTGCCGTGGTCAGTACAGGAGACGACAGGTGAATTAAAGCTGTTTGCTGAACACATGCAAACACAGCTCGCTCTCAGACACGTACACGCACACACACACGTGCAAAGCCAGGAAAAAAAGGGGCCAGAACTGCAGAGTATAACGTCGTGACAATCCACCGGCAAAAGCTAAACACCTGACCTGCCAAAATTCTTCCATTCTCATCTCAGTGTCCAAGAAAGAGACAGGTGGAACCAAGTGGGCATTTTTCCAGGAGGTTTGGGAAGAGGGGATATGATGGCTTGGTTGCAGGCCGGTGGGACGCTAGGGAAGAACGTGACATGCCCTGCAAGACCCACGCTGCTTTGGTTAAATCCTGTTTTATTTTCCAGCCTCGAAGAGTTCCCTGGGTTTGCGCTGCACCTTCCCGAAGTGACACCCCGCTCCCAGCCCCTGGGGAAGCTCGGACCATCCAGGGTGCCTGGCGGACGGCCGCCTCACCCCGGCTGGGTCAGCGCTTGGTGAGCTCGCCGGGGCACCGGCTGCCTTGTGCCACGGACCGGGCGCTGTGCAGACACACCAGGACTCTCATCTCTTCTGGTCGGAGCCCCTGGGCGTTTCTACCACTCGATGGGGAATCCTGTGCTGTTTTCTACCTACCTCCAGAGCAAAAGCTCATTTTGCTTTTCCCTCCCCCAGCAGTCTGGGTGGCTTTGTTTAGAAGAAATTATACAACTAAGTAAGAGCCAGTATGAAAGGCCAAATCCTGAACCGATCCATGGGCACGACCGCACTGCGGCTGGCATGTGGACAGACGCATCTCTGGGATGCTAACCCTCCCGAGCACGGGAAACAATACGAGCCGTGGGGCTGTGGTGGGAGTTGTCGGAGGGACACCCAGAACCAGGGGCACACACTGCGAATTCCAGCTGGTGGGAAGCCCATGGCGTGCCGCTGGTATCTCTGCTGATCAAACCACGGCTCGGCCCGATGTCCCTCGTTTTGCTGTCTCATGGAATAAACTCTGTTCTCCCCTCCCTTTTCTTTAGCTGCTTTCAAGCCCGGTTCACTAAACCACCCCTGTGTCGTCCGCTGGTCACGTCCCTCCTTTCTGAATTCACACCAACAGCACATCAGGATGGACGGTGGCTAATTCTAAGGAAGGAGAAGCGTTCGCATCCATAGCATCAACACGGAGGTGTGTGGGCACGAACCCCGTGCCCGCAAAGACCACAGCTCCCGTGGGGCCAGCGCTGCAGAGAGCAGGATGAGCTGCCCCGGTCACTGTCCTGCGTGGGGTGCAGAGCTTTGGGGAGAGAAGAGGTCCACAGCAGAGCTGGGTCTCAAAGGGATACAGGGTATTCATCATGGTCCGATTTTCTTTGCTTGCCAACTGCAATCTTTTGCATTGGTACAGAAGGAAAATGAAAAAAAACAACAACTAGTAAGCTGGAGTTTTACACCACCCATTACACCATTATCATGATGATAAGTGACTATAAAGTACATAAAGGATCTAGAAAATCAGATTTTCTTTTTTAGCAAGTTACTGTTTTAGGTAGAGTTAGTTTTATGTTAGCTTGGCACTGCCTGACACACTGCATTATTTTTAATAAGCCAGAAATCTTCTCGAAGATTGTTGTGGCTGAAGAATTAATAAGGTAATGTTTCCATTTTAGGAAATCCCCTGAAAACAAAATGTAAAAAAGCCCCAAAAGCCACTAGTCTGGTTTTCAGGGATGCTTGTTGCCCAGGGCTCCCATCAGTCCGTGAGCCCGGAGGCAGCGCAGCCTCTCCCAGGTGTCAGCTCCGCAGCGCTGGGGGGTTTACTGGTGCGGATGGGAGAGCCTGGCTCCTAAAACGAGACGGAGTTTACCCCAGAAATTCCCATTTCTCTATTACTCGGTTCTGCCACAGCGGGACCTCTCTCAGGCCGCCTGCCTCCCTGGCGATGGGGTGCCCGTGGGGCACTAGAAAAGCCATTTATCTGCTTCTCTGAAGAGGCCTGAACCTTCGGCGAATGGGAGGGGAATTTATTAAAAACAAAGGAAGACCGCAGGTGTAAAATGTTTGTCATGCTAACACCTGAACAAACATATCGCTGTGCCCTTGCTTATCTCCTTCTCACTCGCTGCCTTCGTGGAGTCCGGCGTCCTGCTAACCGCAGGCGTATTAATCAGGCAGTTAGGTTAGAGCAAAGTCACTGCCTTATCTCGGCCGTATAAACGTGTCGTTATATAGATCAGGGCCAGGCCGAAGGGGGGTTTTATGCCTTTGGGATGACCGAGGTGCTCCCGGCTTTCCGTTCACGTGAACTGCCCGTCCCTCGGAGGGAAAGCCAGCCTCCTCCGCGGCTGCAGCAAAGCCCTCTGCTCTCCCACCTCTATAAATATACAGTATTTTTCTCCTGTTCCACCTTCATCGCATCATTTGCAGCCCTTTCCCCACAGACATCTATTTTCTCCTTCCAAACCCAGATGGACAAAGCGAGGTCTCTTTTTGACCCCACGCCTTTGGGGACCCCGTAGCTGCGTTAGCGGTGGGGTTTTGCAAGTACCTCTGGCTGGTTTCTGCTGCTGTGCGTCTGTCAGTCCTCGGTTTGTTACTGGGTTCCCCTTCCTTTCCCACATCCCAGTTTTGCCATGAAGAGGCTGATGTCCGGGGGTGAAGCCGTTTGCCCAGGGTGGAGGAGGAGGGGGAGCGGGTGCAGACCCCCGCCCCGGGACTGTGTGGCCTTGATGCCTTCTTTCTGCCGCCGCGGGCAGAGCCTGCTGGCTGCCACCCGCGTTTTGGTCTTTCTCCCAGGGCCTGGGCTTGCCCCCTGTCCCTTGGGTTTTGTCTACCCAGCCCACAGCCCCGTAAGCTGTGTCGGGGAGTTTCACCCTGCAGGAACAGAGCATCAGCCTGTTCTCACACGTGCTTGAAAAACAAAAATCTCTCCCTTTCCTTTCCCCTTTTTACATTTTTGATGACAGTAGATAAAACGGTACGCATACAAGAGCTTTGAGAGTGCCACAGCCTGCCTGGTGTGCTAAAAGCCTATCCGTGGTGGGCATTCAAAATGCAAGATGCTTCAGCCATAAAGTGAGTTGCAGGTACCATGGCAGCAGCGCGCTGCCATGCTCCGGCCGGGTTTCCGAGTCCCCGGCTACCAGAGTACCTACGGAGAAGCTGCCCTGGTTTTCAAGCACCTCCTTTCTCTGTTCCTTGTTCTGTTCCTGGTTCATTAAAATTAGAGGTGGGCTGAAGGTGTGTCCTGGGAACTGAATGTCCTCCTGCTTTGGAGATCTCTGAGTCACAGCTGAACGCAGGAGCAAATGTCATGGCTGAGCAAAGGGTACGGGGTCACAAATCAATGCAGCAAGTGTCTTACTTTTTACCAACAGCCAAGGAAAACACAGCAAAATCCTCACAGCTTAATGCATGGATCAGTACTCATGTACAACATACATGGTTATAATATTAATCATCAAAATAAATATGTTTACCCGTTCTGTAAATCTCCATAAATTCTTCTTCCTCTTTGGCACGCAATATAATTCTCCAAGGGCTCAGAAATGTGCGTGGTGAGTCTCTAACGCACGTTTTATTTGCTGATTTCCCGTGGCTCCGTATAGACCTTTTAACTTCAACAGAGCATCTCAGCACGAACCTTCTCATCAGGATTTCTGAGACTCGCAACCATATTCAGAGCATCCAGTAGGAAGATTCCTAAGTCTCTGGAGACATCCCTGCTTAAAACCATATTTGCTTTCCTGGCAGTTCCCTCCGAGAGGCTTTGAGAGTGGGGAAGAGTGCGGTGAGCGTTGGGCTTTTCTCTCCCCATTGCTACGACTCCATCAGGCGCGGAGCCTCCCGGGCTTGTTCTCGCCGGGCTGCCAGGGAATCTGGCGCGTTGCGAAAATGACTGAGATCGTTACAACAAAAAGTTCCCTCCACTGTTTGTACCAGGAACCTCTTTTGCCCTAGGAAATGTCTGTGTTTCTGAAAATGGCTTAGCAGTAATCTTGCTGCAAACTGCTCTCTTAAAGGAGCCTCTGCTGTTCGCAGCGCCCTGCGCTGTCAGAAACAGATGCATCGTGTCTGGCAAATTTTGTGGTGCTAATTTCTACAACAGCGGCTCTCTTGAAGTGGCTCACTGGGATAAAATAGGATGAGAATATAGCACTTAAGCTGTTAAATATAAAGGAAAGATCTGTCTTTGCTGCAGATAGGATGCGGGCTCCTTGCTCCTCGGCGTGGCTTTCTCCCCCATACGTGCGAGGCTGACGGCCCCTCTCCGTTCTGTCGTTACAGGCAGCCCACGAAGGCCACAGGGGTACGCGGCACGTCCCGTTGTACCTGCGGTAGACAGCTCCCAGAGGAGAGGAGGGCCAGAACGCGCTCGGGAACCACTAGTGGCTCCATAAACTTTGAGAATATAACTGATTTTTGTCTGCCGCTGGGGCAGGGTGATACAGGGAAACCCTCCATCAGTTCGATGGAGAGTCGGGCGCCAGCACCCAGCCCTCGCGGGTGCGTGCGGAACAGAGCTTGGGTTCCCGAACCCAAACCCTCCGTCACTGGAGTGGGAAATCCTTCCCTCCTGGCGACTGTCGTCTTGCGCTTTCAACTCCGCAATTTGCATGAAAAGATCTCATCCTGCTGTCAAAACAGCAAAGACCTCACGTTTTATGCTCTGCCACAAACCAGTAAATATGAAATTATTCAAATGCAGAAGGCATTCTCTTGCCTCCTTGCAGAAGCTGATCAATATCTTCTCTCTCAGCTGGTGCTGCTTCAGTTAGCAGCAGACAAGCTGTTGGGTTTAGGCTTCCTAGGCTGACTTTATTTTTAGCCGGGAGTGGCATTTTTCCTCTGGAAGCTTTCCCTGCCTCACATCATGCAATGAAAGCTGCTCGCTGGTACGACACTTTCTCCTCCTCGCTGCTATGCTCCCTCTGCCGACTTTTTCGCCTTCAGAACATCAGTTTGCTTATTAAATTATCATGCTGCCCACAGTGAGAGAGAAAAACGACTTGGTGTGCGGCTTGGGGCCGAGCATCCCCCCCGACGGGGCTGGGGAGGTGGGCGCTGGGGACGGGCAGGGCAGGGGCTGCGCGGGGGCTGCCGCTGCGGTTTTGCAATGCCGTTGAGCCCACCGGTACCCGGGGCCCCTCTCTGTGCCGGGGTCAGACATCTTCCAGTTCAGGTCTGCTGGAGAGAGGGAAAGGTGCACTGCGCACGGCTGCAGGCGAGGCATGTCTTGGTGGGAGTCGCGGAGGGAAAAAAGAACAGTTTTGCTGCTCATCTGAGGATTTTGAGGTGCAGCATAGTCGGGTGTGGTGAGAACTCAGGGGAGGTCCTGACAAAGGCAGCATGAGGATGTGCTGGGAAAGACCTCCCCCGGCAACAACCGCGCTGCTGGGATTCCGGCCAAAGTTCTTGGAGGGAGATGGAGCAGACCCCGCAGCCGGAGCTGGTGGAGACAGGAGGGAATAATGGCATTGTCTCATGTGGTTTGCTCTCCATGTTGAGACCACGTGCGTTCTCCGGCAGGGCCTGTGCTGTTTTCTGTCACTCCTCTGCTAGAGAGCTGGCCACAAGCTGTGGATGCTCAGGGAGTTGGTTTGGTGGTGGGCTTGGCCGTGCTGGGTTTATGGCTGGACTCGAAGGTCTTAAAGGTCCTTTCCAACCTAAACCATTCTGTGATTCTATGATTCTAAGCTTCACCTCTTGCAATGAGTCATGGTTCAAAATGTACACTTCTGTTAAGGAAAAAAAAGGGGGGTGGGAGAAACAATAAGTCATGAAGGCTATAAAGAAATATTTAAGAGTGTGAGGGAGCGCTCACCATTTCAACATCAAATAAATCTTTAGAGAGCCCTGAAAATCTGTGAGAGGTGGATGAACTCACCTCCATCTCTTAAACCTGGTGACAGTTTGTCTCTCTATGGTGAAATGGCTTGTGCACCGACCCATCCGTTCTCATATGCACATCCTTCCATCTCAAAACTCCTCCCTGCCCTTAAGAGCTGTATCTCCAATTGCTCCCTGCATAGCCGCCGACATGTCCGGCATCCAGCTCTCTGATACAATTATACACAGTAAATATTAGCACGAAGGAGTACTGGATGCCCAGGTGCTGGGCAGAATTAATGCAGTTCATGCCTCTTCTGCAGTCCAGACGTGTTTCCTGAGAGAGCACCGATAACATCCTGAGCAGGCAGGTAATAGCAGGCTTCATACTGAAAAGATGCACAGCTGATCCTTTGTCCCTCCCTCCAAAGCCTTCCAAATCAGATGCGCAGAACCGGCTGCTGCTGCTGCCTTCGGGAGGAGTACGCTGCGAGAGCGAGAGCCTCGGCAAGCAGAGTATAAATGGTCTGTGATATTCGAACCTCTTTGAACTTCGCACTTTCCTTCCTTCACTAGACAACATCGAAATCCCAGCATTAAAGACCTGCGAGTATTGTAATGCAAAACTATAGGGAAATAATTCCGCATGTCCCTGAGAGTCTCTTCTGCTAGGAAGATCTCCAGCTTGGGTCTGCGCACAGATGAGCCTGTGTGTCTGTGTGTTTTAAAATCTCTGCGTAGTTGTGGCCAGATACACTTCCAGATCCATGATGTTTCCCGCTCCTGATATAGTGCATGCACACACATTGGGGTTTTTCTTTATTATTTGCTTATGTGAAATAAACACAAACATTGTCCTGAGCTTCCTTTTCAGCTTGGTTCTTCCTAGAGTCTTTACTCCTGTTATTCCTCTCTAAGACTCACAATCCGTTAGTATTTAGAGCAGTAAGAACTGCCTTCTCTGGCACAGGGGGTGAATCAGTGTAACGACTCTTCATCGCCGTGTCGGGGGCAAGGTACCCACCCACGCTGGTGAAATGGCAGCCACCAAACGTGGGAGACACGATGGGTTTGGCTATGGTTGTATTTCAGCATCTGCGACAACAAACATTGTAGATAAACAAACTCTCCGGCTTGGGCATTTGGCTCAGGAAGGACCATTCGAGTGGAAAAGGTATTTGTGGTTTTCACCAGGTCACAGTTAATTTCTCTTTAGCCTGGTGTCACTGATGCTCTTGTCACCTCCCCTGTCACTGGTATCCCCAGGGTGCTGTGCAAGCAGATGCCTCTGCTCACTCACAGCCAGCCCGCTGGCCAGCCAGGCCGCGGGCGGCACAGAGCATCCCGCCTGCTCCTGGTTGTTATATTGCTCGAGAGGAGGGAAAAAGCTCTGCTACACTTCACCCTCCCCAAAATAAAGAAATATATAAAAATTATATTAATTAATTTCACAGCATACCCCATTAGGAGTAAATGCATGTTCTCAAAGGGCTCCATGATGGAGTTTAAATGCCTCATTCATACTGGCTATATCAACCTGGGAGCAGGGGCAAAGCCAGCGAGACCGGTGACTGCAGTGCCAGGAGCCCACCAGACCCCACGCAGGGACGATTCCTTCAGCTGCATCCGGACACGGCCCGCTCTCCAGAGGCACCATCCGTGCCGGTGTCCAGTGCCTGGGCCGTACCCCTGCCTGCATTCCCCGGGCTTTTCAGGGCTGTCTGGCCAGGGCAAGCAGGGATGGGCAGGATGAGTACAAGCCAGACCCCGGCTGACCTCGGTGCTGCCTCCCCCAAGCTGTAAATATTGCTTCCTTCTCGGTATGCCCGTTAAGAAACAGCAATTCCTTGCTGTTCTGCTCTCCAGCAGTAACTGCTGGGAAAGCAAGTTACTTCTGTGCCGCTTCAAGCTGTTTTGACCCAGCACAGAGCTGCGGTAATTCACCCATCTCAGCGCTGCCGTTCAACGGCACCTCTTCCAAAGAAGAGTAGGAGTTGGAGGGGCAGAGGAGGATGAAGGTCATCGAGTGGGGTGGCTCCAGTTAGAACGGGGGGGGACACAAACCCATGGAGGGAGCAGAGGTGACGGATGTCCCAAAAGCAGTCCTGGCTCCCTTCCTGCTCCTCCTGGGTAGGGGGGAGCAGAGGGCTTCTCTGTCCTGCCCCAGGGTTGTCCGCTAGAGATGCCTTCACCCAGCATTCCTCTGGAAGGGCTCAGATGGTGGCAACAGAGGAGATACTGGCAGTTGTTTTTAACGGCTCTTTCCTTCCAACACTTGGAGACATACTTCACACGAGTCATATTTCTTTTTGGGGCTCAACCCAAAGTTGTACACTTCGGTTTCCTCTACCCTGGGGTCTCTGAGTTCGGTAGTCGGCTCTGTGTTCTGTGGGACCATTTCACTCTGTTTCTCTCTACATACCTGGATCCTTCAGGAGGAGCAACTACTGGGAATCTCCTTCAGGATGGGTAAACTATGGCACACCTGCGCTCAGACGCTCTTGCTCTTGGGCAGGGCAGAGAAGGATGGCTTGCCCGAGGATAAGCAGTTTCTGCCACAGGCGAGCTCTTCCTAGGCATCGCCGCTGCGCTTGGCCACGGTCCTCCCCTGTGTCGAGCCCCTGTAGCAAGGCTTCTGAGGGGGAATCGCTCTTCCTTGCAAGAAGATTGGCCCCAAATGAATATGTAACAGGTTACATTGCCTTCTTGAATCTGATATGCCTATCATAACTAAACTTCTGTTGTATATAAACGCGAAAGTTTCAGTGGAAAATAGCATTGCTCATGTCTAACATCCTTCTCTAATTAACAAAGATAATTTTCTGCAATGTATGTGCACGTAATTACCATTCTGAGTGATCATTAAGATGCACATAGAGTTAGCAGGAGCCTTGCTACTCACTCATCCGGAGAGACCTTATCCCCCAGGGAGGGAACGCCGGGTAGAGGAAGGTGCCTGGACGTCCAGCATCATGCTCTGGATGTGTTCCCACCCACGAATGGGGCACAGCACGCTGCTTTACCCTGCCAAGGGGGATACAGCCGTGCCTGATCCCGGGGCTCACATTTTAAACCAAGATATACGTTATCAGGTCAGTGATGAGTGCAAGCACTCTCAGGGCTTTTTGCCGAGGTGTTTACGTACCTCTCGCGCTCTTTTCTCCGGGGCTGAGCGTGATGTCCATCAGCTCCCACATTCCTCGCGAAGCTGGAAATTTCTATTATCGGGCACCCAACAACCCAGGCACAGCCTGTTTCTTCCTCCGCTGAACCGACTGCTCTCTGACTGTCTCTGTCTCCCCTCTTATTAATTCAGCTCTGGCAGGCAGCTGAGTGCTTGCTATGGCTGAGCGCTAAGCCTAGCAAAGGGAACGCATCGTGTTAACCGTTGCTCTATCTGACCCGTGTCTGGTTTTAATACGGCGACGGGGTGCACGAGAAGGTGACGGCTACGCTCAGAAATGTGGGAAGCATCTGCAGCGAGGAGTGAAACCGTGCCAAGACAATAACTGGGAATGGCTTTATTTCCAGCAGCTTGCAGTGGGTCGCAGCACAAATCCGTAAGGTTCGACTTTTCCAGGTACACCGTGTTGGAGTGTCACAGCATCTTGTAAATGCTGACTGATGTAACACCACGGCCGCAGAGCAAGGGGAGATTTTAAGGCCAGCGGCAGCGGCTCTGAGCCCAAACGCGGCACCTCAACCCCAGGGCTGCGGGGCCGCTGGCAGCCCCCGCCCGCCCCGTTCACCGCGTTTTAGCTGGACCCCTGCAGTGCGTGGGGCATGGTGACCCATACGGGTTAAAGGCGAAGAGCACATTTATTCAGTTTCCCACAGAACAAAACTGTTCACTTGTGCAGAAACAGAATTAGGATAGGCACCTTGTTTGCCAGAGGGAGGGAGCGAGCCCCTCGGGAAGGTCTGCGTCCCAGTCCCAGTCCCAGTCCCAGTCCCAGTCCCAATCTCAGTCCCAGTCCCATTCCAGCAGCCTCACTCTTCAGTTGATTGATGATTGAAGTGCAAATTTTTTCTTCTTATTTTTCCCCACACTTGTTCCTGTGAGAGAACAAAGTAAAGATTCATCAGTTTCTCTCCCATGCTGGCCAGAAACATCTCTCTCCCAGTTTGTCTTTCAAACCGTGTCCTCCTACCACTGAGCTTCCAGGGCATGGTGAAGGAAGGCTGGCTGCAGGGCTGGCAGAACACCTGCAACGTGATGGTTTGGGTTTCTTTCCATTTTTTAACAAAATTGTGATGTGCCCCGGCCCAGCCTTTTCCAAGGAGTTACTTTGACTCAGGAATCAATGTTTGTAGCAAGATGTAATTTCATGCCAAAGTTTAGAAGACTTTTAATTTCATTTCTATGTACAGTACAACCACGACACAACTTCCAGGTTGTACAACCTTGGAAGCCATCAGAACAAGAACGGTCACTTTAGTGGGATGGCCCAGCTGGGCAGAGGTGACACCAAGTCAAGGGAGGACATGCCTGGGCCATACTCATTAGTTCAGAAACTGTGGGACAGATGAGTATTTAACTCCAAGAGCATACGGACAAGTAAAGATCAGGTGCCATTAGTTATTTTCGAAAGCAAAAGAGAGAAACGAACAACTAAGGCTTCTTCCAAAGCACGGTGAAGTCCAGGAGAGGCTTTCCTCTCATCTCCGCAGGCGTTGGAGCACGTCCCCAGTACAGTCCAAGGACAAGCTCGTCTCGGTCATGGCTCCATTTTTGTTTCTTCCTTGCTTTATTTCTGCTCAGGAGGTGCTGAGGACTTTCCGCTGATAACCGGCTCCCAGTTTACGCGTCTCACACCGTGCCTGTGAGCGGCGGCGAGTGACTCGTGGGGGTTTGCAGCCACCTCCGCCCTCACCAACGCCGCTGCAAACCCCGCGGGCAGCTGCCGGGAGAGATGCTTGCTCTGCCTCTGTCTCTCCCTCCTCCTCTTCAGCAACACACAGACTGAAAATCCCACCCTCGGTGATTCAGATCAACAGACGGCCCTGTTATTTCTCAGACTGAGAACTCTTAACAGTTCCTGCCGACAGCTATTTTGGGAATATTAAGCCCGAATGTTTTGGTGGAAAGCCAATTCAAAGGGCCACAAGAGCAGGGGAATGAGTGAATGAACCCAAGCAACTCAACAACACTAAAGATTTTGTAAAGCTTTTTTTTTTAAACACAGAAAGAGCTTTGATACTGCACATGGCAACAAAGACTTTTGTCATGTAGGCTGCTTGGAGTTAATATGAAAGCATCTCCATTGTGCCGGCATTCGGTCGCGGGAAGCACAGCTTGTAGTGGAGCATGAGATAAAAATATTTTTAAGGCTCATCACTTTTTGACATCTCCACTCCAACAGTTCCTCCCCAAAGCGGTGTGTACAGACAGCTCCGTCATGGCTGCTGCTTCTGATCTTCAGCCTCACCCAGCAGACACGCTTGGAGCACATGTGTGGATGCGAACTGTATGAGGAGGTGGAAGAGCTTGCAGTGACAGCCTGAAAGCAATGGGGACAGCTCATGTCTTTAAGGTCTGCAAGATCTGGCCTCCAGTGAGCAGTCATTATCTTTCACACTGAAGCACAAAGGAGTTGAATCTGTCTATGAAATTACATTATTCTACAGCGGCGGAAAAAAAAAAATCGACGTCCCGTGGTTGTGATTATGCAGGCGTCGGGCCATGCTGCAGACCACTATGTGGTTTTGGATTGATTTTAAAGAAGCAGTTGGGTATTCAAGTCATTCAATAAAATAAAAGTTCTGATCTAGTTGACATGGTGGTGTTAGGGCAAAGGTTGGACTCGGTGGTCCCAGAGGTCTCTTCCAACCAAATCGATTCTGTGATTTTCAGCCGCGGTAGTGCATGCACTGGATTAGGATCTGTGTGCCTAATTTCAAAAGTGTATTTCGTTTGGAAAAAAAAAGCTTTTACTTTTTTTCTCTTTTTGCTACCTTCTGCCTCAAGATCTTAAGGCAGAGCAAGATTTGAACAAACTACAGCTAACTGGGCACGGTAAATACTTTTCCTACAGGAGTTCTTTGCAGCACATTTGCAATATATTGCATAAAAATTTGCATTTTAGAAGAAGATTCAGCCTTTCTAGGTCTGTGCAATGAAGGTCCTGCCCCGCTAAGCATCCCTCGGTGTGGCCCCGGTGCTACAAGCGTGGACAAGGTCTATGGTCAGCTTGAGACTGGGCAGAGGACATCCTTCAGGTGGGAACGTTTGTCCACACTGCGTAGAAACGCAGCGCGTAGTAGAGGTACAAGGATTGTAAAGGAAGGTATCAGCGCGCCTGGGGTCCGCTGCTCCCCAAGAGCGTAGCGTACACACCCTGTCTACTTGGAATGCCACGGATTTCCAAAGCTGTCTTTCAGCCTCCAGGCACGTGTTTGCGCACACCGTGTGTGCGGTGCTTTCCCTGTGAAGCTCAACCCTGCGTGGTTCCATGTCTGCGGGCATTTTCTAGCCCCACCTCAGCTTTCCAAGGGGACCTGGCAGAGAGCAGAGGTGAGAAAGAACTTTTCTAGTGAACCGGCGTCTGATTTTGTACTGAAATCGTTTGGTTTCACCAAAGAGGGTGATTTCAAGCGACTGACAGCATAGTGCTTTCTGCTGAATTGGGCATCGGATTTTGGAGATCTTTTGCTGGGAAAAAAAAAGGGAGAAATGTTCATGAGACCCTCCTGGACCTGAAGCTGCTATGTGTGGTATTTCTTTGCTGGCCAGCAGGGTGGAGTGAGTAGGAAAAGAGTAAAAAAATGTATGTAATAATTTGAATTTGAAAGTGAATTTTGATTTGATTGGGTTCA
>NW_009616064.1:20066-25377 GCF_000690535.1 Cariama cristata
GTGTTTGACTTCTGCATTTATTTGTATATTCAAGCTCTACAAGCACGAGGGCTTGCTGAGTGAATTTTAAACAGAGATGCTCATGTACTGACCATCAGTGAATTCTGCATAGTTTATATTCTTGTAAAATTTACCCTGTGCTGCTTTGTTACCTAACTCCCCTTACCAGGGAATAGAAAGGGAAATAGATGGAGATGGCACATATTGCATATTATAATTTATAATGGATTGCTCTACAGAGAGGAAGTTATTTGCTGACATTACTATTGAACATAAATAATGAATAAATTAGAGAATGTTGCAATATCTGTTTATAGAGAATTCTCAGACAAAGGTGAAATTCATGAAAAAAATATTAGTTGCAAATTATTTGCTCAGCTCTAGTTCTTACTCCTGTGGCTCTGAGGGACCTTGACTACTCACGAGCCGATAACCTTCAGTTCCAGCACGGCAGGCTATAAACTCCTCTACATGACTTATAGAATCAGAAGAATTTTAATCAAAAATATTTACGAATATTCATGCTGTCCTTCATCTCCAGAGTGACCTCAAAGCAGAAGAGGGCTTTAGTTGACAAGAAATCTAGGTCATTCTCCTGCTGCCTTTCCTGTTGCTGAATCTTGCGTGACGCGTAATTTTGCATCGTGATAGAGCAACAGCAAGGGGCTTGGTCCATGGGAGGTCCTAAATTTTGGTTGTGAAGTAGGTGAAGCTTATTTGTGCCTCTTGACCCTCAGTACAACACGGGTGGGGTGAAAACAACACTGAAATTTTATGTCTAACGTAAAGTAGTGGTCATTGCCAACTAGGATAAACTAGGCTTAGATCAACGACCACCCAGGCAGGGTGGAAGGAGGAGGCTGCACTCTCACGGGAGTGCTGATGTTCTTGTTTGTGCTACCAGGCTGCTGTTAGCGTAACCTCTTTTGGGAAAAGTCTGCTGGATAAAGGACATCTCTGCAAATCAGGAGATGAGAGCTTTATTCTCAGCCGCGTCAGAAACTTAAAAAAAAGCCATTTTGTCCAGGCACTTTAAGACTTAAAGCACTGGTGTAGATGCTTAGCTTCCTGTAATTTCTCCTCATTATGCTTGCGGTACCTAATTATCACGTGGATATGAATTTTGAAGTGGCCCATGCCCTTTCCCTGCCTATTCCTATTTCAATAAAATAAAGATTATAATCTCTGCTGATCTCACAGGGATGCTGTGAGGGACCATTATATGGCTTTTTTCTTAGAAGAGAAGCTATAAAAGTTCATAATGCCTTATTAGCGATGCAGATCAGTCTGGACTGGCCATAAAGGCTTTTCAAGACGTCTTGGATGAAGTGTTTTGAATCAGTGAGGGCCACCCTGCCCTCCACCCTAAAACTCAGGGGGTTTTGCAAGAGCAATTGGTTTGTCTTTGAGGCCGTTCCTGTGCCCTGGGTTTCGGCAGCTCTTTCGGAGCAGTGCAGTTTGGGATGGCGAGAAGGAGCGGTCCCTGAGCAAGATGGTCAAGGCACCGTTGCTTGTCTCATGCACAAGAAATTCCCAGAAACGGCTTTCTGAGAGCCTGTGAAACACCTCCCACACCCGCCCCGTGGCTGTGGGTGAAGAACTGGCCCAGGTCACCCACAGCAGCCTCCACCGCTGCTCCGGGTTTGGAATAGCCTGCGGATCCTGCCCCCGAGGCACTCGCAGACCCGCTTCTCTCGTCTCAGGTTCCTCTTCATCCCTGGAGCAGTTCATAGAGATCACAGAGTACATGGTAATCAGACTCTTTTAGGCTTAAAGTTTTTGCCTATTGATGCCATGTTTGCTGCTGATCCACGCTATTGTCTCTATTAGACTCCCCCTTCCTGCCTGATACACGTTAGGGTGAATTTGCGACAGGTTCAAGCAGAAATAAAAGAGGAGAAAACTCTACTTCCCAACCTTCGAAGCATCATCAGTTCAGCTTCTGCCTTATTTTGGCTTCCTCCTCCTGCCTCCCTGGTAGCTTTGCAGTATTTCTGTTTCTTTGGCTCAAGACAGTTTATTTTTTCCTTGCTGAAAAAAGAGGAAAAAATGTTTTTGGACAACTCAGACTGATTTTTTCCTCCTCTTTTTGGTTTTGGTTGCCTAACAGAAAATATCAATGATTTCCATGGTCACAGGCATTCTGCCAAGCTCCTGCTCCTCATGGCTAGGGCTCCAGTATAACTTTATGGATTTGTTATCACAGCAGACTCAGCCTCGGCTGTTTGGTTTCTGTAAACAACGTTTTGCTCTCCTTTATAGTTACTCACAGCTCCTCAGAGCACGGTGCGAACCGCACCGCTCCCTGCACCCCTGCACATCTCCTACCTGCGGTGAAAAGCACTTGACCCGGCCACAGCCCAGGCACTCCTCTCTCTGTTGGAGCTGTGCCCTTCTCAGCCTTTGTGCTTGTTCTTTGTGCTGTCCGGGTGTAATTCAGCCATTGCCACCATTCCCCAAACAGCTACGTCGCTTATATTTCTTACGGCTGACTCTGAGGCCAAAGTACTTCATGCTATTAACCAGCTCCGTGTTTAGCCCAGTAGGTCGTTAGGCTACCCCTGCCATTAAGGCTGCCTGTGTGCAAAACTGGGATGGAGTAGCTGGGATTGAGCGTGGCATACCTGGTGATAAATTCAGGTGTGTTAGCAATCCCTCCTGCCCAGTTTGCTGCCGGCAGGAAAGGCACGACATGCTAGCAAGGGAGCACGACACAACGCAGACACGGGACGCCATCCTTGAATGCTCACACCACGGACGGATCTTTCAAGACTTAAAGTATAACCTCTCTTTCCATGGGAGCTGAAGGTATGTGTTTTCCCCAAAGTTCCTTTAAAGTGCTTTGAAGGGAAGACCAAAGCCATCAGGGCAGATGCCAGCATTTGGAGGTTCTCCAGACTATAAACCTTGTGGATTTAGTGCCTACAGCCAAATTAATTCACAATACTTTCCTCTCAGAGCAGGGGTGGCCTGACATCTCCAGACCTGACCTTGGTGTTTTGGACTGTTTATGCCGTTTTTGATTGCTGTAACTTCAATTTGCCATAGGTTTTGGACCGCACATGAACCACTTGGGATTTGGGAACTGCATTCCTCAACCACAACCAAGGATCTGGAGCATGATATCCTGATGAAAACATTACACGTTCCCTGACCAGTATATGCTTATTTGTGAAATTCATTGCTGCTGTTGTATAGAAGTCAAGATGAAGTTTGACTGCAAGCTCAGTAGTATGGTTGGTGACACATCATCCATGCCACAGAAGTCACTAAAAATACCATTTCTGCCACAAGAATTCACCATGAAGTAATGTATGTTTGCCAGGGTTTTTGTTCATACTACAATTTAGTGCATAATGCCGGGTTTTTTATTCATTAGATAATAGATACTTCAGGTAATGAAAATTCATTCTGTGTAGCAGAAATACCAAGAAGAAGTAGCTTCTTATAACTGTTCAAGGGCTCAAAAGTGGATACTTGTATGCTTTCATGTTTGATTCTTGTTCCACATCACTTCAGAAGCATAATTTTTGTTGACAGAAAATTGGCCAGGCTTAATAAAGCAGGGTATTTCTATATCAGCTTCTGGGTTCTTTCTAATGCGTTGTCATTTTAGGAGCTAATTGACTTCATAGGCAAGATACGTTGGGACCAAATTTTCAAAGGCTTATGGCTCTGTGAAAAGATAATCCATAGGAAACTTTTTTTTTTCCTTTTTTTAATACTAGCAAAGATTAATCTGTCTTACTTGCCAGCTCTGCAAGAGGCAGAGCACCACTGCACGTGATTGCCGGGAGACAAAGCCCATGGTCAAAGTCCCAGCTCACGTCACCCTCCCGGCTGCCGCCCGTGGGTGACACTAGGGCCGTTCCGTCGTCGTCGTCTGCAGAAGAGGAACATCTCAGAGCCCCTCCTGGTTTGTGTAACTGGAAGCTGGAGAGCTGACCCACTTGACGTAGTTCCAGATCCCTGTAGAGGTTTTCTGCCTCCATCTCCATGGCAGCTGCATAATTTCTCATCCCGCTACCTCCAGAGGAACCGCAGCTCCAAGAGCTGAAGTCGCTCAGTCCAAGGGAGAGACGCTCGTTCCCTTGGATGTTACTGTCTCCCATTTTGTTTTGCAAAGAGAAGCAAATCACCCAAGAAGACTTCAGAGTCAGCTTGTCAGAAGATATTATGTAAATTAGAAAATCACACGGGCTTGTATTTAGAGCAGGCAAGTGAAAAGAGAGAAGTGTTTAGCTGTAGCGTAGACTGAATTAACTGTCTGACTTTGAGGCACAAGATTGTCAAGTGACTTGCTTGCTCAGATGAGAAGTAAGATTGGAAGAAACCAATCATGTATCAAAACTGAACTTTCCAAGATAAGAAATTATATATATACACACACACATATATACGTGTAAAAAAACTAGGACATATATATATACATACGCACACACACACATACTCCTCAATTGTGCCTTCTTGTGAAGCTATCCTGGTGAAATTACTGTGTATTTCACCAAGTCAGGGATTGTTTCCATTTAAAATCTCTGAGGCGCTCCTTCCCTTCTCGCAGCATTCAAACCTGCAGCCCTCACGAGCAGCCTGGCAAAGCCCTGGCGAGGGACCTGGCACCGTGTGCTTTCCGAAGGACACCCTCTAGGCCCGCGGATTTACAGATTCGTGCAACCCACTTTTTGCATTACGTTTCTTGCTCGTTATCAGCGGCAGCGTGAGGTTGATTACTGAAAGGCAGTCTCTGCTCCCAGGCCAGTCATTCCTACTGGTCCTGCAGACAAGAAGGTCACTGCAGACTGCCAAGGTTTGCGGGTAAAACCAGAATGGCATAGAGGTGGCTCCAACCTGACATCCTCTATGGCTCTTCCCAAACTTGCTCGGCAGCTCTGGAAACATGTTTGGACAGCATGGGAGACCTTCTCCGTTCAACCCCTGCTCAGCATGGCTACACAGAGAGGCGCATTTCTCTGTTCATCAAAACCAGAGGTCCCGTCTCCCCAGTACTGCAGTGCCTGTGTGAGATGCGGACGAGCGGGGCTGAGGAGCAGCTGTCTGAGGTCCAGAGGGACCAGGCTCAGGCAGGTGGAAGAAAAGTCACGGAGGAGGCGATTGCCAGTATGGTACAGCAGTTTGGGTTAAAAATGGCCATAAACACCACAAAAGCAGGCGCAACGTCTTCTTCTTGCGGCACAACCCTGCTCTGATGAGTATGAGAAAGCCGCCCGTTTCAGGAGGTCGTCTGAGCCCAGGGTGGGCAGGGGGTCCTCAGCCTGGTGGTCCCTCGCCCACAGAGCTCTCCCCTCCTGGC
>NW_009616065.1:0-825 GCF_000690535.1 Cariama cristata
TCTTAATGACAGGATTTGGTAGGGTGATGGTATCAATGAGACTAAGTTGTAAATGAATATTCTTATGAAATGTGTACTTACCCATCAAAAATGGAATAACGACTTTTGTTCATCCTTCCAGTTGCCAGTGGTGTATTTAAAGTCCATTTTAAAGGTGTAGAGTTTTTTGGCACAGGCAACAGGCATAGTCTGTGACTTCTTTGAGTTTTCCAAGTGTGGGATGGGTGTTGAGCCATGCATCAACATTATCACAAATTCAGCTTTCACTGAGCCTTGTAAAACACGCCCATGTAAAAGCCAAAGCTCACAGCAGATCTCTTAAAAAGCTGTGGTATCATCAACATGTGTAGTATTAAGATTTTCTAAGTAATAGGAATTTAGAGAGCAAAAATTTTATGTTTTTCCAATGTTGGGTGGAAAGCAGCATGAACTGTAGGAAGGATTCTCTCATAGAAGCACGTGCTATGACCTAAAATTGTGCATAGGCATAAGGGAAGAGGGAGAGGTAGTAAATACAGGAATTTCATTTTAAGGCAAAAAAGAAATTTAAACCTCAGAGCAGTTTTAGTCTTTAACAGCAAGAGCCTTTACAGGACAGGACAGCACCGGGTTAAGCTGTAGAAGATGAAGAGCCTGCTTTACAAATGAACAGGGTGAAAGAGGTGCTATGAAAAATCCTTCCAGTTAAGTGGAATTTCAATAGCGTTGGGAATTTTTTTGCAGTTTTATTGCACTATTGCAAGCCTGTGTTTTCAAAAATACTCAGTTTTGTCTTTCAAAAAGACCTCTAGGGATAAAATTGATCCCAATTTCGCTGACATATCA
>NW_009616066.1:0-28964 GCF_000690535.1 Cariama cristata
GTTTAACAGCAGGCCAATATTTTCCTTCTCTTTCTGCTTGTCTTTCAGTAGCTTAGTACCACTCGTGTCTCCCTTTATACAATTTGCCAGGTTTATGCTTCTCCATGCACCAATACACCAAGTAGTACACCTAAACAGGTATTGAGTGACTTCAGAGGTAACCAAAAACTGAGATACATGGTGTAAAAGAATGGAGATACCCTTTAGTGTATGTTGGATGTTCAGCTTACAGTAGCAATGAGATGCTCTGACACTACTCTTTCCAGCTATGTCCTAGCTTTTCATGTGATATGACAACGTGGTGAACATCTAAACCCACCCACTTGATATCCAGGAATATTAGTATCAAACACCAGGTTACTGGTTCTTTTCTAAGACTGCCCTCCACAAGAATGGTTCTTCAGCTAGAGGGGATGATCCGTTAGTGCACAGATGGGGCAAAAGGTGATAATAATGACTGGGTTAAACACACTTCTGAAGTATATTCCACATTTTCTTGCCATTCTAAGGCAAAGTGCTTGGAAATTTTCTTGGAAAGGATATTTTAATAATTATCTATAACACTCATTAATGTGTCTGAAAAAGTATAGGTCTTTCAGATGTACTTTCAAACAAAGCTTTAAGACTTGAACAGTTACCCATTAAATCAAGGACTAAGTCTCAAGTTCAAGTCAAAATTTCCATGCACAGCCCCAGAGCTCAACAGTTACCGAAAATTACTCCTTGTATTTTCTTCTCTTTGTGAGATCTAGCTGAACCTGTGCTTATTGACCTTCAAGGGACACTGCAATATCTTTCTTACTCGGGCCTTTGCCTGAGGGGTGATTCAATGACAGACTGAATTGGTGTTCTGGGAATTTGGTTGGCATTGTGTCAGTTTTGCTTCACATCAATTTAGATAACTCTAGCTTATCATGTCTCTCTACAATGGGATAGGTATATGATATATATTAAATGAAAACTGTATATGTAAATAGATCCTGGTAGCTCTGGCAGCAAAATTATGTAAATATCAACTGAAAAGCTCTTGCATGCCATTAGGGAAGAGTGTGTGCATACTGGGGTTTTTAACCCTCCACCTGAGAGTCATATATTCACAGAGTCATATCATATAATGCATGTGCAATTGCTTTCCTTGTGTGCAGAAATACTCTTAAAATGAGTAGAGATTGCAGAATATGGATTTAAGGCTTAGCACATAAGATTTCTGGTAACCCAGTTTCTGTTAACTTTAAGTATGGTCATCAGAAAAATAATAATGCTTTAAGTATTGTGACAAGATGCAATACTCATCAAGCAACTCCAGACTCAGAGGTTGGGTTTATCATTAGAATGTTTTGTCAATTTCTAGAAGTAAGTCTGGGAAAAGTAAGTTATTGTGCAATGTTAAATAATTCAAAAGCACCTTTCTTTTAGAGGCTCTAATGCATCTATGCTTTGAGTAAACATGTAAAAATTGGAAGAAAGGTAGCCTTTATAACGGGGTATATGCTGTGAAATTCATATTAAAAAGAGCCAAAATTTGGCCAAATTACAGAATATAAACTTCTAAGGGTTTTACAACTATGACCTTCAGCATGCTTAATCCTTTTATAGCTCCTACTGGTGTCCAAACCACATGTTTATTGCAGAACAGAAGGAATGTGTATGACTCATTCCCTGACATCTCTGTTACAGGACTGGAGTGTGGATGTAGAGCCATACACTCACCTTCTGCTTAGACTGAACTACAGTGAAGCACTGCAAATGAGGAAAAAAATCTGCTAAGTTTTGGGTTGGGTTTTTTTGCTTTTTTTTCACTGAAAAAAACCTGTAAAACTACAGGAACGAAAGTGAAAGTGAAGATATCGGAAGTTGACAGATGAAATAGGTGTGTAGAGGAGGAAGGCTGTGCCTGGTTGGAAGAGGGGAAGCTGTGACTTTTAACATCCTTGAGGGAAATGTGATAGGGGAAAAATGTCTAGCTGGGAAAAATGGTGCTACATCCCCATTACAATAAGGAAAAAGTTGAAGGTCTCTTCAGTTAATCAGTACCGACTGGGCAAAAAAAGTGGGAGAGAAACATGAATGGAATAACATGGACAAACCGATATGATGAGGAGACAAAGTAGGAGTTTGTGGTTGGTAAGAAACCACCTGACAGAGGGAGACAAACAAAGAGCTGTGAGAGGAGAGCCCAGTGTGACGAGGGTAGGATGGTGACCACGAGCATAAAAAGTTGTTTGGTGGTTTGTTGTTTTGTTTGTGTTTTTTTTTAAAAAAAAAAAAACAAAACAAAACAAGAAAAACCAACAGGGAGAGTCCTGTAAATACCTGGGAAGCCCCTGACAAGAAGGAATTTGCAGACCTGCAAAGAGGGTAGGAAGCTGCTGCTATCACTTATTCCGCAAGCTCAAGTGCTTGAGGTCTATGTGGTGGCTCGGACGAGTCCAACCCCAGAGATGTCAGCTGATGATAAAGGCAGCATTTTCTATTTTTCAACTTACTTAAAAAATGCAAGATATTAAAGATACTCCACAGTTTTAAAAGTTTTTTGTAGTTTACAATTAAAACTTGATTTTCCCCTTATGAAGTGTATACTGCATTACTGCTTTGACTTGGTTACCTGGTTTCCTTGCCATAAGATCTCCATATCTGTTAGTCTATGGTAGGAATTGTGCTCACTTAGTGAACAAATACTCGATATTTGTTTTTTATTCTGTTATTCAGTGTGTGCTACGGGCCTTATATACTACATGCTACTCAACCCCCTGCTGTGAAGACAGTTAAGGATTTCTTTTCCCCTCCCTTTGTAATCATTACCAACGTATCTAAATGCATCATAAATGGTAATGCATTTAGTATCATAATGTGAAGAGTTGCCATTATTACTTCTAGTTCACTGATGGAGAGCCTGTTCACAGAGATTAAGGTTAAGAGTGCCACGTACTTTTAGGTGTCCAGTATAATGCATCTGTGATCTAGTTTTTAAGAGCTCTCTGCAGTAGATAGCCTATTATATGTTCAAAGCACAATTGAATTCCAACTGGAAATGCTCAGCTATTGCACTGAGCAGACCTGGAATCGCAAGACAGGCACTCAAAAACATATGAGGGAAAGAACATGTAGTAAGTGCCCAGCTGTGAAAGGCTCAGTTTGAGTGGCTTGCCTGATAGTGCCCAAGCATTCTGTATCGGAGATGGGGAAAGATCCTGGTTTTCTAGGAAGGTATTCAACTGGCCTAAACTTGAAACTGGTCTTTCTCCTCCTGCAATCTCATTTTTTTTTACTGAACTTTTTCTAATCTGTGTGTTTTCCTTCCTATGCTCCTCTTCTCCATTAAACATTCCTACTTTTCAGTTAGGGGCCTTCTTGTCAGGACTCATCACGTTTAGCAAAATGTGATTTTTTCACTACCTTTGAGACTCTGCATAAATAAAGTGAACTATTCCTAAGATTTGTTAATGTCAGTGGTAGTGTAGGAGACTGAAATTTTTAAGATAAAACAGAAGTATGGCAATAATAGTATTGGAAAAGCTGCAAGAGATTACACATATAACTGAGAGGAAAGCATTGCTCATAATTCCAGTTTTTGAATTCTGAAGCAAAAGGGAACACCGTTAGGTGAGGGAGACACCTAAAATAAGAGTTGTCAATTACATCAATGGCTTGTCAGTTCAACTCTCATTAACATTGGGGAAATGCCATAAGGGAGTTTTATTTTTATGCCTCCAGAGAACAGCGAGAGTAAAAATCTGTAAATGTTTCATGCGACATCCTCAGATAAATGCATATTATCTCTCCTCCCATGTAACATTAATATTTGGAAACTATGAGGAAGAAAATGATAGCTTAAGAAGACTGGGAAAATTATGTGATGGGCTAGTACTCATTTTCTTGCTCCCTGTCTTCCTCCCCTCCCCCTCCTTTTTTCTTTCTCCTTCTCCCTCCCTTATGATGGCTTTAAAAAATACTCATCAGGACTGATACACAAAGGGGGTAAAGACCCTGTGTCACGGTCAAAATCTTCTTTCATGAGCAAGGAGGAGACCCATGTGGGCCATGACATAATTTATATAAAGAAAAAGGTGTGTGTTTATGTTTTCTTCTTCTGCTAGGGGTCATTTTTGTTTGTTAACACATTTTTACAGCGTTGCTCACTCTTCATTGTTCTGCAGCCCCACAGTATATCTGAATTTACTGTATGTGCTACATTTTATGTGGTTTAGATACTATTTCTTCTCTTTCTTAGCCCTAACGCCAGTTTTGTCCATTTCCAGGTCTGAATTTCTTTAACTGCTTTAGGCATTGGCGAGTTGTTTATAGCCGTGTGGCCTCCAGTGTCAAGCCTGTTGCTGTTACAGCTAAATCAAGTAAAGAAAAACCGCAGGCAGATCAGGAAGAGTTCAGACAAAGCAAGCCTAACAAGCCATGGTCCTGAGGCCTTGCAAACTTACAAAGCCTGTGGTCTTCCAAAGCCTGGTATTAGGAAGGGCAATATCCCAATGCAGGGCTACGAAGTAACGTTAGATTGCCGAGATTGATCGTACTGGACGATGCTGGTAAGGTAGTTAACCCTGACCAAAGGGATAGCTAATATATACATTACTAGTACTGCCTCGGAGGGCGGAGATTAACCAGTACTGCTTCGTTTTTACAGGTAAAAACTCTGTGGTACAGGTTTCTGTATCCTTAGGTTGTAATGTTCCCAACAAATTAAAAAGGATTACACTACATTTTAGAGTAAGAATTGCCATTGTGAATCATGCCAGTCCTCCATCTACCTTGGCTAATAGCCAGTGCCAGATGCTTCGGAGAGAGAGACAAAAAACCCCAAGGTGGGCAATTAACTTGCCCCCACACAAGGCTTCTTCCTATTTCTCAACAGTTGAATATTTGCTTGTTTCCTGATGCGTGATGGCTTATAAACGATTTAAGGTTTTTTTTTCCTACTACCTGATATAACTGTGAATGTGTTAATTTTTCATATAAATGTGAAGTCCTACTTGGAGCCCTAAGCTTTTGGCAGCAGTGATTTCTTGCGGCGGTGAGTTCTATAGCTTACCTATGCATTGTGGTAAAAACTAAAAGATTTTATTAAGTTCATTTTATTTGGCACTTGCTGCATTTCAATTTCACTGAATATACTGTTGCTCTTCTTTAATTAGCAAAGTAACTTTCTGTATCCTTTGGTCATTTTTAGAAAAATATATAGGGAAACTTAGGCTCTGTATTTAAGCATCAAACTGAACAACATTTTTTCCCCAGTGGGAAATCTCTGGTTTCTCAGTACTTTTGAAATACCTTCTAGTTACTTAGACTACCTAATCTTCATACACCTGATTTTTGGTACTAATTTTTAAATATCTCGATGAAGATGTAGGGATTCCCATTTACTCAGTTGAGTTTTCATTGACTGTCAGTATTCTTCTGTCTAGTGTATCAGTCCCTGATTGGCCAGTCCAGTAGAAACAGTGCTTTTCTCTAGGGCCAATTCTCCAAATAGGCTGGGAGTTTGGGACCTCCTTACCTCTATCTACTAGAGTGTTCATGTGGAGGCTGTGGCACTGTAGATTATTTTCTTCTCCTCTTCTGTCGTATGAAAACATAATGAACTAGCCCCTCTGTCTATGCAGGCTTGTTGCTGAATTTAAAAGACTAAACATTCCAAGCCAAAACTTTCAGAGCTTTCCCTTTTTTCACAAGATTTATTTCCTGGCACTTACATTTTGGAAGCAAAACTGATATCTAAGCTGTTTGCTGCTGAGTCCCATTTCAATGAAAGACATTGATTTCATATCAGTGGTATAGAACCCATACGTTATGACAGGCTCTCTCTTAAGACACTTGCTTGGACGTACAGTGTTTGCTGATGGGTGTGGAAAACGGAGGCAAGGAGTGCCTGTGACTTGTTAAAATTCAGTTAAAGAAGCAGGGACAATATTGAGCGTGGCAGTTCTCCATTGAGTTCAGAGCTGGATCTTAGATTCTAGACTGCTTTTTCTGCTCTCTGTAGGATGAAATAATGTTCCTACTATGTTTTGGATCATCACTTTGTGTAAGGATTTATTTCAAGAGTTGGATTTTCATGTGCTTTTTGAATAAGATACAAACATCTTTTTATTCTAGTCCATTTCTTGAGTAGCTGGTTTGAAATAGTTTCCTTTTCCTTAAACAATTCCTTCTTTGTTAATTTACACAATTTGGACAGTGTTGAAGGGTGCTGAGAGGACAGGGGAGAAGAGCAACACATTAGACTAACCCATCTTCTTGCTACACTGTTTGCATTCTCTTTAACGTCTTTAGAAAGTAATTTTATCCAGTCTTGTTTTAAGTGTATCCATGGACAGAACTTGCCCTGCGAAGTTTTGATGCAGCATTACGTCGGTCATTTCAAATCTGTATGCTGAAATTTAGCTTGAAATTCCTGTTCTGTTTGGATCCTACTGCTTACACTTGTCTTTTTAAAAGTTGTGCTAAATAATTGTGTGCAGCCTGGAGAGGAGAAGGCTCCACGGAGACTTTATTGTGGCCTTTCAATGCATAAAGGGAGCTTATAAGAAAGACTGAGACTTTTTACCAAGGCTTGTAGTGACAGGATAAGAGGCAACAGTTTTAAACTGATAGAAGGTAGATTTAGATTGGACAGAAGAAATTTTTTTATGATGATGGTGGTGAGGCAGTGGCACAAGTTGCCCAGAGAAGCTGTGACTGCCCCATCCCTGGAAGTGTTCAAGGCCAAGTTGGATGGGGCTTTGAGCAACCTGGTCTGGTGGAAGATGTCCCTGCCCATGGGCAGGGAGAGTTGGACTAGATGATCTTTAAAGGTCCCTTCCAACCCAACCCAATTCTGTGATTCTCCATTTTCACTTAATGTTTGTATCTTCACTTTTTGCCTTGTTACAAAGAAGCTATTAGTTATTTTGGATAAACTAAAGTAGTGAACCTGAAACTAAAGTTAGTGAACCTGAACTGTGAGTCTAAAGCTGGAGCATGGGAGGGATGAGTTCACTTTTCTCGAGCTTATTAATTTCACTTTAAAAATGCATTAACATTTTGCCTGCAGAAACCTGTGCACCGGGCCATGTGTGGCTTGGTACTGACTCATGTTTGTTGTCCCAGAACACTTCCCTCAGGTTGACCTTGATGAAAGTGGAAGGCTGAGAAGAAAGGGTAATAAGGAGCAGGCAATGGGAAAAGCACAAAGGGATTCTCAAATATCTGTTTAATTTTGACTGAATAGGGTCTTGCAACTAAGTTTAGGGTGTTTTCTACAGTGGAAAAGTTTGGTGTTTTTGTTTTTGTTTTTTTCCTGTCAGAATAGAGGTTTCTGCCCCAAAAGACTGCATTCTCTTTTCTTGGAGAGTTTTGAATATCACTGACCCTGCTTTGAGCAGAAGTTTGTACCGGATGGCCTCCAGAGATTTCTTCAAACCCAAACTTTTCCCTGACACGGGACAATATTCAGCAACTATTGGTCACTGGCATACCTTCGGTTGACTACAATTTGTGACGTAACAAAATTACAGTGTCATGTAACGATGGAGAGCAAGGAATGTGGAGTGCTGCTGCTGTAGATGTGATGGCTGGCAGGAGAAAAATGGATCATGTATGACTTTTCTGTTTTTTATAGTATGCAGCTTTTTCCTCACTGAACGGATTTGGAAATCTAAAAGCTAGTTGCAAGCTGTTTAATTCTCTGAATATAATGGGTGTTACAGAGATAAATGGATCCAAATGGTTCAGCAAACCTTAAAAGAAAGCAGACCAGAAAAGAGAGTATTGGACATAAAGACACCTCTGTTTAAAAAGATGAGTGACTCTGTTTAAAAATCACCTTAAAACAAAGACTTTTGAAACCTATCCCTTATGTGTAGGACTCCGTAATTAAAACACTGAATTTTGCATGTCAGGTTTGGAAGATCCTGGTAACAAGTGGTAAAGGTGTTGTTAACAGAATTGTTTTCTCTTTGGCTGAAAGTAGTTTTGTGTCATGTGGTATACCCAAATCCTTTTCATTAATTCTTGATATCATCAAATTGTAGATGGTTCAAAAAGCTGAGGAAGACGTACTGCTTTAGTGGTGACCTTGAGTAGACTGTGAGAGTGCAAGTACTTGAGAGGATTATTTACATGAGACTTCAAGCCTTATTTTGTAGGCTCAGGGCATCCTGAGCATTGGGTTATATTAATTTGTTAGGAATGAACTCCCATATTGCTATTGACTTGCAGTTTTGTTATAGCTAAGATTGTGGAAAATATCCATTCTGCTTAGTGCTTTACTGTAAGTGTATTGCTGTTGAGCTAAGGGATACTAATGGATCAGAGAGTTTTGAGTGCTTCACTGCCTGGCAATACATCTGGTAATAATCCAAATTTTCACCTGTGTCTATCAGTCAGCCCATGTTTGCCCCAGTGGGACAGATTTCCTGTCAGATCCATCATTCAGATGTTGGATCATCACCACATAAATCACCTGGGCAAATCAGATCAAGCTGGAATCAAATTCATTGTGCCCGTTAAAGACAGATATCATCTCATAAAATACATAACATGTCAAAGCTGACATAATGGTCGCTGAGAAAAGAGTATAGCCCATCCATTTACTAAATGGAATAAATCAAAAGAGGGAAAAGAGAATTAAATAGGCATCCCTGCTACCTTTAACAGAGCAAAGGTGACCTGAATGTTAGACAGTAGGTATAGAAGAGGTCCACTGCTCTGGCCTGGCAAGCCTTCACTCCCATACAAACAGCATCCTCCAGTCATGGCTCTTGAGCTATGACTTCGGCTCCAGCTACTGAGCATTTCACAGGCCCAGTCTAACTGCCTGACTAACTTACTACTGGCAAGACTGAGTACCTGACATTATGGGCACTTACAGCACAATGCGTGCACCTACACTTACACTTGCCCCGTCGTCACCTCACTCTGGAGGCACTTAAACTCTCCATTACTAAAATCACTCCAAATGAAATTTCTCTCATTTGAAAGACTCTAGCAAATCTAGAGTTTTGTTCAGAAAATGAATGGCAGGCAGTAGCAAGGGTTTTGGGTTGGGTTGGTTTTTTGCTCATGTGTGGATGGTTTGAAGTAAATGAACTTCTGGAAACAGGCTGGATATTGATCTCTCTTCTAAAGTTAATGTCTTAGCCATTAGACTATAATCATGTTGTTCTAGCGCACGCACTCTCTCTCTCTGCGCCCTAGCTCTCATTTCTTCATGGTAATGCGGTTGTAACTGAAGGGATAAAAGAAACCTCGAGGAGTTTACACCTGAGCTTTAGCAGATACCTGCTTGGGTTGCTGGCTATTTGGCTCCTCATTGCCAGACACCTCCTATTTCCCAAATGTGGTCCGGGCAGTGAAGGCTCTAACATACTGGTTTAGATTCAGTCCTGGAGTCCCGGCACATCAATGTGAGGCACTGTAGCACTCAACCATTAGAAACCCAAGCCCTTGATTGTATTTTACTGTAAATCATTTTTAGCAATTTCTAGATCTGATAATACTTCACATTGCTATGTTTGCGAAACTGATGTATTGTCCCTACTTGATTTGTTTACCCACAACTAGCCCTTTCTCTCCACTTCACTGGGAGTCACACTTTTACTGTGTCTTGCATTTACTGTTGCATTTACATGTCTTTCTCAGTTGCCATTTCTTCTTTGCTTTTCCAGATGTTTCCCCTTCTTCATTACTTCGTTCTCCCTTTCTTTTTACCATTGGTATTTCTGCTTCTCTACAACTGATTGGTGTCTGGTCCTAGGAGATAATGAGCATCTCTAAGTCTTAGTGTCATGACTGCCCCCTGAAAAAGCTTTCCAGGATTTGATTCTTATTTGGTATATAAAATCAACTCAGATTAACAAGGTCCAGATTTTAAATGGTGCCTTTGAGTATCAAAAGAATGTTAGTAAATACTAATGAACAGCTTCAACTCTTCAGATAAGCAGAGATTTTTCTGATATGTAGCTGAGGATCTGTAAATAACTTTATGTAGATTTCTTTTTACAATATATTTCAAAAGATGTAGTAAGAGGTGACAGAATGATTTGATACTTTACATTTATTAATGTGTTGAACTTTTCTCCCTGTTGTGGCTGCTCATTAGATGCTTCTGATTTCACTAGAATTTTTTAGTTTTCAGATATGTGTGTCCAGCAATCTGCACAGTCTCTGCTTTTAACAGATGTCTTCCGGGTACTTGTTTTGACTGCTAATGATGTACAAGAGATCACTTAAGTCACCTGGAGTGTTGTTTCTTTCCTTTCTAAAGAAGGCGGCCTTATTAGAAAGCTGAAACTTTATAAGCAGGAAAAAGGAGAAGATTAAAATAAGTGACAGATATAATGAATGCCTACAGTTCTGAATGGGTAAACCTCTTGCCCTTCTGCAAACAGACATTCACCAAAGAATCATATGAATAACAGACCTTTGCCATCATATTTTAGAGCATAAGGGGACTGTAGGTGTGCCCTGACATGTTGCAGGTAGAACCAGACACAGCATGGTTTTGTTCCCCACTTTGATTCAGAGCAGAGGTGTTCTGGAGCCCAGCACATACGAATTGCAGGGCTGGTGCTGTGGCAACACGTGATCGATGGGATGGTTGTCAGGGTATAAGAAACAGCTGCTGCAGAGGCCATAGATGGAGTGTTGGAGACTCTTGAGGGAGGAAACCAAACAAACTCTTGCAGGGAAAACGTGAGAAAATGACATACTGAAAGGTATCCAGAAAGGACAGTGGAGAAGAAAATTATAGAAGATTTTGGGGAGGATAAATTTTGTTTGTTAAAAGTCAGTTATTGTGGTTACTGAACCAGTAGCGTGCAGTTCTGCATTAGAGGATAAAGGGACATTGGATCTTTGCCAGCCTGTTCTGTATGGGTGTTACTGGAGAGGAGGCTGAAGTAGGTACCGTAGCTGATCACACACTAGTGGAATGATAATATATATTGATTAATAAAGTGTCCAGGTAGAGTTCATGTGTCCTGAGTGGGAAGACAGTGGTGAATAATTTATTTCTGTGAATGGTATTTTTGGTTCAAGAACCCAAAGACTTTTTTAAATATGCTGATCTGGTTTCTGGGAGCCAGTGCCGCCTGTACCATATAAGTCTGCAGGATTTTGTATAGGAAGACACAGCTGGTAAAGAAAGCTAGGAGGTGCAAAATGCTATCCTTCTACCGTCCCGGTAAGGTCAACATAAGTGGATGTCAAATAGCTCGGATGATTACTTATCCTGGGGAGCCATTATAGGCAGTAGCCAGGATTAGACTTTCAGCTGAGAGACTGCTTCTGAGAATCGGAAAATGAGGGATTATTTAGGTGAAAAGATAATGGCTGAAAAAGCATTATAAAACCTCAGAGTGGGAGGAAAAAGGCCAGGGCTAAAGAGACAGAACTGAATAGATTAAAGGAGAATTGTTAAGATAAAAATGACATCATAAAAAATACGTACCTATGTTGCTAAAAACGTATGGGACTATTAAAATTGAACTCCTCTCAGAAATCTAATTTATCCTTCCACTCTGGTTTTCAGATAAGAGTGTTCTCCTCTATTTCATTTTGAGAACAGGAGACTGTGTAAATAGGTTTTTAATAACTGTTTAGATTTAAACCTTCTAATTTAAAAGAAAAAAATATTTCCTTTATGATGCTTTAAAGCATTTCATGATTGAACTTCAAGTAAGGATTGGAACCTATAGTGGGCATGCCTCCAAATATGAGTCTTGTTATAAACTAGGTATGCAAGCTGATTTGAACAGACATTTCCTGCTCTCTTTGGCTCTGTGAATGGAAAAATGGGGTTGTGATCGACATATTAGGTGATTTAAGAAGGGAATTTTTCAAGTTGTTTCTGTAATATTAAAAAAAGAAAATAACAAAACAATGAAACAAAGAAAAAAAAAAACAACAAAAAACAACAAACCAAGAAGTAAACCAAACTTCCTCACAAACGAGAGTATGAGTAAAATGATTATTTATGGTATCTAGCATTGTTAAAAGAGTAAAGCCATATCTTATCTATTCACATATCTTAAGCAGTGAATAAAATACTTCCCTCATCAAAATGCATGGCAGTGATCTGTTTCTCCTGCTGCTGTGACTATCCAAAAGACAAATTCCTCATGTGCATCGATTTCTCTTTCCTTGTTGGTCACATCACACTCCCAAATTCCTGTCAGTATTAGAGATTTCAGGTTCTGAGGTGCGCAGGGCAGACCTTACCCCGGTTCTCTGGGAATTAGGGAGTTCTGAGTCTCCTCTGCCTGATATTTCTGAAGTAACCTCTGTCTTAGTAGCAGAGTAGGAAAGACCTTACCTTGGTACAAAATGCAGTCCTTTTGGGTTGCGCTCGGGAAAAGGCATCTACTTTTCCTTCCTTTTCATCTGCTTTTGCACTAGTGGCTAAGGAGGTCAGAACCATCTCAGGTTGATTGTTTCTCATTTGGGGTGAATACTTTACAAGGTCATCCTGATCCTGCAGGAGGGGGTAAAGAATGAAGAAAAAATTACGTGATCTTGGTGAACACTGAAGAAGCTGCACTTTCCTTTTATTTTCCACGCAGAGTGCTTCTGTATGTCAAAGAATTCATACAGATGGCCATAAACGTTTGTTCTTGCAGAATCAGTTGTTCAGGAATATTTCCATCTGGCCACATTGCACAATTACTGTTTGCTTTTATTTAGGCTCACTACTGAGAATCAGCACCAAATTACAGTGACATCTAGGAGTGAATTGCATGAGAAGCCAAAATTTAGGAAATAAAAAGCATTTGTTGTTCTGTGTAACACTTATTGGGTATCAGCGTGAAGATTAATGGGAAAAATCACTTTAGCCTTGGATGTGGTTTGTGGAGGACAATGCAACAGATTCCACAACAAAATAGGATTTTGTGAGCCATGAGGAATCTTTATAAGCCATAAAGGAGACAGCAAAGAGGCAATTTCCTTGAAGTATGTAGACTTAATGGTATCTGTAATGTCAGTGTGAATTATTAGAGCAATTCTGGCCCTGATGGCAATGTGGAAGTTAGAAGGGGGAGCATGAAAATAGGAAAGTTATATGAATTAAAAAATAAAGAGTTGGAAATCACAGTGTAGCAGATGAAATGATACTCTCTGGAAATGCTACTCCAGTACAAAAACATCTGTTGGACTCCTTCAAAAAGCATAATTAGACAATTAAAAGCAGGAAAGAAGTGGTGCTTTGGGATCAGATTCCTGCTTTCAGAACAAGAATTTGATCCCTTCTTAAGGCATTGGGGGATTTAACAGTCTAAGATAAATCCTGTCAAATTTTCCTCCTCTGGGAGTCCTAGAACCATAGTAGAATACAAGAACTGTGTTTGGGTTCTTTACTGACAGGTCAGTATATTAAGGTCAACACCTCTGATTTGAGGTCAATAGTAGTTTTCAATTTATAATTATATTTAGAAGTAAGGCAGAAGATGCAAAATGAAGTGACATGCTCGTGATCCCATAGAAATCAAGGGCAATGCCTGGAACAGATATCATATTTTAGGGAGTTAGCAGTTGTCTGCTTTAACTTTGGATAAGGGTTTGAATCCAGAATTATAATGATAAATGCTGGGACTGTGGAATTACAAGTCTTCCAGCATTTATTCTTGGTTTTATCTCTTTTAAAAAAAGACCTGACATAGGATGGTAAAGGAAAGTACTCTGGCAATCTGTGTAACCACCATTGTCAAGATATGCACACTGCAGATTTTTCCTTCTTCAGACTTGGAGGAAATTTCACAATGACAGTGAGCAGCTAGGACTTTTTTTTGTCGCTTGCAGAATAATAAACTTTGAGAAGTTCTTGTGCTGTCATTATATGAGCCTTGGTTCTAGATCACAGACAATACCCAATTTACTTAGAGCTGCATCATCAATTTGCCCCATTTTTACTGTGCATGAACAACATGGTAGGAAACATTCATTACATGATACAAATATGTTATAAAAATGCACCAAGCAGCATGACATTATTTTACTTCCTAACTTACTGGAGGCTCCAGCCTTGGGATCAAGCTCCTTTTAGGGAAGGAGATATTTGATCATTTCTAAATATTACACCTTTAACACTAAACCTATGTTTTGTTTAAATCAAGAAAAAGAGAAGGCCCACAAAGTGATTCCTCAAGCTTTAAATAAAATATTAGAATGAGCAGAGAATTGCCAGGTTGGTCAAAGTGATGAGAAGACAACCACACTGTGCAGTCTAGTTTGAAAGCAACAATTGGCAGAAACATTGCACTGGGGATGGGAGAGCTGGGACAGCAACAGGTTGTGTGCGCTTTTGAAGTCTGGGTGACAGGGCAGAAAAAAACCGCTGTGAAAAATTTGTATGTGGGTTATTGGTTTTGTTCTTTTTTCTCCTTATGAGTCAGTAAGAGACTTCTGCTGCACCTTCTGTCTGGTTTTGTCCTCCCATGCCTAAAGTTTGACCCAACAGCAGACGACTTAGAATGTAAGACTTTCTGTGGGAGGTGTGTGCTGCACTGCCTGTGTGAGCAGGCATTACAGGAACAACTTCCCGATTACAAATAAGTATTTTTAGAATGAAAAGAATTGCACATTTGAAATTGTCAAGGTGAACTTTGATCTTATAACAAGATGAGTTTAGCTTGCAGAAGAACTTCATGGCTTAATTTTAACTATTAGGAAGAAATCCATTGTATTATTGGTGGTTTAAGGTCTATACTAAACCAGTAAGTAATAACGGTCCTGTCCAGCAGAAGACAGTAGTATGCCTATACTTTGGACACTCAAGTATATGGAAGTGAGTGGGAATATGGAGTTAGAGGCTGAGAACAAAGGGATGTGTGATAGGAGAATGGTATAAGGAGAAGCATAGGTTTGGAGCTGATGTATGAACGTAGGGGAAGATGTATGATGGAGAGGTGTTTCTTTCCACATGTGTAACCTTGCAGACAGTTGGGACCTGGTGTTGCTGCTAAATAAATTATTTTAGGAGTTCTCCGATATATTTCATAACAGGACAATAGAGCAAAAATTAAGAGAAGTGGAGGACTATACAAACTATGCGAACACATTATTAGGTACTGGAAATTTTCAATGTAATTTCTAAGGTGAAAAAGACTGTACACCTAAAGCACATGTTTTCATAAAAATATTACTTAGCTTGAAAGAGTTACTGTTGATTTGGGGGTTTATTGCTTCCTCCTCATACCCAGAGGGAAATAAATTAAGCTCCCCATATTTTTCTGGCAAAACTTCTTAGTTTCATTTTTTCAGTTTGATTATTGGCTTTGGAAAAGAATGGTTTTGAAAACCAACTTATTTTTAATATAAAATGCTAGCTAGTTAAAAATAAATTTCCCTGAAGGAAGAAAAAAAAACCCACACCAAAAAAACCTACCCAAACCACCAACCATTTTTCAAAGTTCTTTGATAATTTCTCGGACTATACTTTTGGAGAACATAATAGAAACCTAGAAAATAATAAGTTGTCTAAAGCGAATGGGGATCGACTTGTCTGAGTTCTTGGGAGATTGTTTTTACTGTTTTCCACAGCAGCCTTCTGAAAATGAAGCTGCATTATGTTATCAGCTTGGATTTCAAAAATTTATAGAACTTGCTAAACAACTGCAAGTTTAATATTTTTAAGGAAAATGTTGATTTTCTTTTATACTTCAGCTTTTTCACTGCCATTTGATACCTGGTGGACAGAGCATGCTCTTAAATGTATATAGTGCTTGGTAGATCTTGTATATGCCTGTGGAATGTAATTTTTACAGTCAGAGAACATAACACCTTGACACTGATAGCAATGACTTCATTTTTAACCTCCAAGTATAGACATAAAACTTCATAGTTAGGATTTTTATAGTGGCTGTTTCCCAGAATCCTGGAATGGTTTGCTTGGAAGAGACCTTAAAGACCATTTAGTTCCAACCCCCTGCCGTGGGCAGGGACACCTTCCACCAGACCAGGTTGCTCAAAGCCCTGTCCAACCTGGCCGTAAACACTTCCAGGGCTGGGGCATATACTTAACACTATAATTTTTAGTAGTGCTGCAGGAAATTTAGCATGTATGTGTTTATGTCATGTTGTAGTGTTTCATTATTATTTTTTTAAACATACCTATATTGCACACTGAGTTGTAGTACAAAGATAACCAATTCTGTGGCACTAGGATGTGCAGGATACCACGCATAGAGATGCCATGACAATTTTTCCATATGCTTTTCCTGCACTGTCCTCCACCTGCCCCCTGCATCACTAGAAGAGATTATACATTTCTCGTTAATCACCTCTGATGTGCGCTTGGCTTCTTATCTGTGTGAAGAAGTTTTTCAGAGGATGCACTAACTCCTGCTTCCAGGAGATTTCAAGGTATATTCACCAAATATCTTTGAGATAAGAGAGAAATTTGTCAGCCTAGAACTGTAACCATTTTTCTTTGCCACCTGAGGCCTGTAATTTCTATAGTAGGGAAATATTTAAAACATTTTAATCATCAGTGTGATCCTCCTTTTATCAGCTTCTGAGTTTCTCATCACCATACTTCTGCTACAGGAGTAAACCATTAAAACAAATGCTTTTCTTGCATAGTGTGAGAAATATATTTCTTTTAAGGATATTTGCCTTGTTTGAGTAAGGCAAACATCTTATTGCCTTCCTGTACATTCTAGAATACCAAAATAACCACTCCTGAATACATGAACAGCCTTGCTGAATGCTTATTTTACTACACAAATATAAGTCAACATTTATTATCAAAAGTTTTTATTGTGTGATTTCAGCTGAAGTGGGTTAACTGAAATAAAGACAGCAAGTAAGTCCCACGCTAAAAGACCAATTGTTTGACGATATTGAACTGAAAATATTTTAAAGTTATCTTTCTGCTAATGTGTTTTAAGTAAGCTTGGTTAAAGTTAAAGGGAAAAATCAATGCAATAACTGGAACTGAAACCACCTTGTGAAATCTGTATGACTTCCCTTAGAAAGGGAAGAATCGAAAAAATTTCTGTGGCCTATCACAAGCAGTTTTGGAGACTTGTAGGAATTTTGTTTATCATAAATTCACAGTTTCTGATATCATGTAGTTCCAGTAAGAATGTTGGTCTTCATTTTCTAAAAGTGTGTTTCTAGCCTTGTAAAGAAATGTTTGAAAATCTGGATCTCAAAAAAGAAACAAAAAACCCCATCAAAACCCCTGAAGTAAATCTATATTTTCATTTACTATGTATTGCAGGAATTTGAAATTTTAAAGTTTCAAAACTTGTAGGGCCTCATTTGTGACATTCAACAATAATGACAATAAAAATTATACTAGTGATTAAGTTGTTATTTCTTAGGCAACACTGAGACAATAAACAAGCACATAAAAGTATTTTGTTGTGAATTCTATCTTTCCATGGAATTTAAAACTAAAGGTTCCAATTTTAGCTTCTCGGGAGTCTGTATAAATATGTAAATTCTAAAATCAGAAGGAAATGTGTTATTTTTTTCTAGCCAGATCTTCAGGATATAGAAGCTGTAGGACTTTTCCAAGAGTAGGAATTAAGCCAGATTTTTAGAAAAGTATTAAATCTTACTTTAAACATTCCATGCAGTTGCAAATCCTCATCCCCTGATAAATTACTCTGGCTTCTAATTACTCTCATTTCTAAAAAATTGTATCTCATTTCAAGAACTTATCTGTCTCCAGTTTCCTGATATTGGATGTTATACCTTTGCCAGCAAGCTTAAAAAGCACTACCCTGCCCAACTATTTAACATTACTTGGTGTGTAAGGGACAAATTTAAAGCAAAGATATAACAACATGCAAAGGTTGTAAGCTGCAGTTAGAAGCCAACGAAGGAGGCAGATGGAAAGACAAATAGGCAAATGTAGTTTGTTTCACACATGGGGAATGGTAGGGAAGTAGCACCCTCTCTATTCACTATGTTCTCACTGAGAGCTCTTAAACACTAAATTTTGTGGATGCTATTAAAGCACTGAATCCAACAACCACAGAGCCAGCTGTCTTGTCATAGCTAGAAAAGAGGTTTTACTTCAAGAACACCACACAAGAAAATAAAATATTCCTTAGGCTGAGCAGAACACAGAACTTCCCAGAGAACCCTTGCTTTTGGCTATTTTTCAGGTCCCATCATCAGCCTTTTATTGCTTTGGCTCTCGCCTGCACAGTAGAGATGGAGGATGAAGCTCAGTAGCTGTGAGTTAACAGCCAGAAGCAATTTTCATTGATTTGTCCTTCTCTTTGTGGTCTTCCACTGAAAGCATCCCCAGGGCACATTACTAATTGTTTGCCCTTTACTTTGGGACCATTGGATTAATGGTATTATATAATTGCTATTTCTTCATCATTAATACAATAATGGTGTGATGAATTTCACAGTCAAACAGTCCTTGACTCTCACTATGGGGGTAAAAAAATTCTTCCCATTTGAAAATGAAATTATCCTCTTTTCTTTCACCAGTCCTATCAAACAGTTTTATCTCTGTGCTTTTGCAGCCTAGTTATGACCCTCAGAGTTAATAACATTTGAGGAAAGAGAGGAAATACAGCAACCCAATAACATGCCAATCATTTTTACGACTGATCCTTGAACGATACAAGTCTCATACTGCCCAACCAGCAGACTATGCCCACTTAGGTCAGATCGGAAGGATCCATGCTTTCATATCTGAGACCACGCTTATATCACTACATAGGCACCAGAGAGCCTAGGTTTGGGCATTGCCTTGTTACCATCCACACACTTAAACTGTTGGCAGGTTACTATTGACAGTTTGGTACTGCTATCTCACAATGCCTAGTGCTTTTCCCAAATCGAGTGTGGACATGGTACCAGACCTAAAAGAGGCCAGGGGCCGTTCCCCATCAGCAGCTGGATGATGCAGCCTGGTTTTGGAGCACAGGAGAACCTAGTTGTGTGCAGCTGGGCTGAGCCAAGCAACGCTTTGCCAGTTCAGGGCCAGAGTATGGGCCTATGGTGTTCTTTAAGATAGTGCTTTGGCCTGTAGGTTAGTCCTGGTGGCAGTAAGGTGGGAGAGAATGTCAACGTTATGTTCTTCCTCTGTCCGTGCTCGTCTGGAAGAGGAGAGGCAGGACTATGGAGGGTGCAAGACACTGGAGTGCCACCTTAGTAAGTGTGGAGAAGGCACCTCTAGAGGGGCAATTTCCAAACTTGTACAAAATAAGGCTTCCTGACCTCATCCTGAAGTGTGAATGGTACAGTGTGATGAGACAGCAGCAATACCTTCAGCTTCTGCAGATGCACTGCCGTTAGACTGGGCAGGACCTCCAGTCATTGTGGGTCTTGGAAGTAGAACTAGCAGAAAAATAGATAGCAATAGGTAGTTCCAGTTTACACAGCAAAAATGCTGTGTGTGTGTTGTTGAATCTGTCGTAGATGCTTTCTATTTACGTGGGGTTTTTTACGGTAATGAAGAGCTTCCAGTAATATGTACAAACACCTGGACAGCAGAATACTCAGGAGAGGTGACTTCAAAGCACACAGAAATCTCATCTATCCTTGGCGCAGGCAGAGGTGATCTCCATACTTGTCATGGGATTCAGGACAGATGGCAAAGTGGAGGTATTTGTGCAAAATACACACAGCTGGCTCCATCCAAACAGCAAGTAACTGAACCTGGGGTAATTAGTAAAGAAAAGCTTGCACCCAGAGCTCACCACTGAGAATTACCAAGTGGATAGCCTTAGAGGCAGCCCAGAGAGTGCTCCAGCAAGCATATAGTGTATAGTGTCTTTGACCAAACTCAAGACCACTCCTGCCCAGAAATGAAGACCCAACAAATCTGTTTGGTTATTCCCCACACCTACAACATGGTTGTGAATAGTAGTGGCCGGTTGGTCTTAATTAAAGTAGGAAGTGATACACGCTAGAAGTTGTTCTCCTATTTATTATTGTCTTTTCCTAGTGCGGAATTATTGATCTTGCCCCTCAGCGAGATGATTTCTGGGCCCTTTATTTAAAGTTGAGGAATTACAGGAAATAGATATGTTGCCCACTCTGCAGAGGCGGCAGGATAATTTGTTAATTAGGAATAATCAGTTCTAGAATGACTTTTATGTCTGCGCTATTTTTGAAACCTCTTTAATTAGGTCTGAGTTCAACCGTACATCAGCTGAGGCAAAAGTTATTAACTATCTCATGTAGATCTTGGAATGCCATGAAATGCAGTTTGTATTGGACTATAAGCAGTGGGGAATCCTGAATTTTACAGTCAAAACATGTCTGTGAAGGGTTTTTTTTATTTTTAATCTTGTATTTGAAAATGAATTTGGTGCTACGCTGCCAGCCTTGGATACAGAAGCTCCCTGTTTATCTCCTGAATGGGTATTACTTGGCTTGACAGCTTGACAGTTTCAGCCCTTGCCAATATGCCTCAGTCTTGCTGAGAGGAGGAGATCACATCTGGTCATGAGGAGGATGAAGGACATGTTAAAAGCTGCTCAGTCCCTGGCCTCTGGGTTATTTTGTCCAGGTTTATGAGGTCGTCTCCTAGCGAAAGATCACATAACAGCCAAAAAAAGGAACTGCTTACATAGTATCATCAATTCTGAATGGGATTTATCCCTGTAAGTATTTAAACACCTTAACTGTGGCCAGCCTACCTTATGTTTCTAAATGGAAAAAATTCAGAGCTTTGCTGTTGTGCTCTCCAAAAGCAAGATTGAGTGGGTATTTCTTTAAGTAGAAGCACTAAATCTGCTACTTTTCTCACATGATTTTTTTTCCTGATTTAGGGACAGGACTGAGAAAGGAAATACTTTTTCCTTGCATTTTAAAAATCAAAGCATGTTAAATATTAACACCTCATATATCTTAAAGGGTTTATATTTAATTTTTGCATGTTTTCTGTGAATTATCAGTTATTGTTAAACAAGTTAAAATTATAGAGCAACTAAAATGAAGAGAAATTCAAAGACAGGAATACAGGGATTGAAAGGCTTCCTTAGCAGCCAGGCATCTTCTGGGCTAGTTACTTTATTTCTGATCCTTCTATCTGTCACTAAAAAGGAGTTTCCCATCTTTGCCTTAAAGCTGGCTTGTCATGCTTAGTTCCCCGAGCATCTCACTAAAAGTGATTTTGCCATATTTATCCACATGCTGCAAGAAATCCTAAAATGTAGAATAATACGTAGAAGGATTTTCAAAAGCGGCCTTCTGAGTGAATAGCCCAGTGAAAATAGGACATTTTAAAGATTCAAATGTATTCCCAACAAGAGGTTAGAAAGCCTGAAGGTAAATAATCAGTATACACGTACTGCCACAGCTGTACTCTCGGCAGAGGACATTATCATGAAATTAAAACTAATTCAGGAATTTTCTAAAGTTTTGGAACCTCCCCATTACCTGTGAAGTTGGAATACCGGCAGAACACCAGGTATGTCATAGGTCCTGTATGGCATTTAATTTGAATGCTGAGCAGTTCTTAATCTCTGTTCACTGGGTTCCTGGTGCCAAAGGGAAGAAAGTCAGTCTGCCAAGTTCTGTTCCATGATCTTTCTAACTCACTGTAAAGCCTTCACCAGATTATTAAATTTTTTTTCTTTGCCACCTGTGTCATGGAGATAGTCATTATCTACCTCTTATTTGATTTGCTGAGATTATGACATTTCTGGTAATGAATCTTCATAAACCATGCCAAGTTCATAGAGATGAGGCAGTGTAAAAGGGCAGCGTGTATTAACAAATCTGATGTATTTATCCTTGTATAAACTACCTAAATCTGCTTCAAAGACTGCACAATGTTCTCACTCGGCTTTGCCTTTTAGTTTGAAAATGTACAATGACTGGAGGGGAGTAAATACTGATTTCATTAGCATTACATCTACTATAAACTCTTGGGAGAGAGGGGAGACTAAGGCACACAGTCTTGCCCATTCCTGCCAGGATATCAGGGGGCATTGCTGTACTTCTGTGGGCTACTGTTCAGACAGATAAGGCTTTAAAATATTTAACTTTTTAAATCAATATTTCATTTCAGTCTCACATGCTGTCTGGTCCTTCAGTTTCTTTTCCTACTCCTCTTTGTTTCCTTCTTTAATGGCTGTATTGGCTTTCTTTTGTTTTATTCCCTCCAGTAACCTGAGACTTTTTTTCATTTGGTGCTTGAAATACTGCTTCGAGGTCACCTTATGGCCTTTCTTGGCAAAGGATCTGTGAGAAGGACACGCGTTCTGGGAAGACGCTCATGTCACCGATGAAATTCTTATGAGATTATGTAAGATAGTGTGAGAAAACTGGGATAGCGATGTCAGAGCTCCGCAGTACAATGGAAACGAGAGGAGAGGGAACCTGATATAGAGAAATGCAATTACACAGCACTGCAGCAGAACCTAAGAAATGCTGATAGGGAGAAACACATTTAATGGGGGAAGGGATTATGGAATAGCAGGTGCTTTTCCCTAACCTGTACCTACAATCCAATGCGTTCCAGTCTCCCAGATGATGTTTTTCTAACTCAGTTCTTGTTCAACAAATCAAAAGTAGATGTCAAAAATGTTCTGCAGATATTAGATCCTGTCTATAGTGACAGCTGCATAGAGTATTAAAGTATGATAATTTTCCTAATTGTGGCAGTGGTCTAGAATGGCAGTGGTTTTCCTTCTTTTCTCTGCCCTAATCCAGGTGACATTTTTCTTTAGGCACAAGAAGCATTTTTCTTCCTTCAGAGGTTGGAGAACCTCCAGTGATTTTCCCCCTGACCCTGACCTGGTTGGTCATAATTTGACCAAGACTAAGAATTCAGAAACCATGGCCTGTTTATATCCCATGTCGCAACTATACCAATAAAGCATTATATCGTTTTTGATTACTTCTGTCTTTTCTTGGAATAAGAGATTGTGTACAAAATTGATGGTTTTAAATAGCCAGATATATAAATGTCAGGAAAAGGCTCAGCAGTTAATCCAAAACCATTATTTTATAATGCATATGTTCTCAAAAGGATGTCCTAGCAACCTCTTTTACAGTACAAAATTTGTTTCTTGTATTCACCTTACACCCATAATTTTCACATTTATTAAAGGAATGGATGTATTTCTATGCACTCCATTTACATAGGCCAACCTATTGTATACTTCCACTATTAACGTAGTTTTCCAACTATCTCAGATCCCCACTTTTTGGGCGTCCTTCATGACCTTTGTAGATTCGTTATAGGGCTTTTCATTTAATAGTCTAAGGATGACTTTTTTCCACTTCACATATATCTGAGATCCTCTCACTGGACCTTTATCTACAGTTAGAACACTTATTAGTCAGTGTAGTCTGTTTTCAGTGTGAGCTTTTCAAGAGCATTTGCATGAGTTACTCAGTCTTACTATTTACTGTATTTTACTTAGGAATTCTCTTGCCTTATCTAAGAATCACAATCTACAGTATCTTTTAGAAAAGGAATAAGGATGTGGAGACAGACAAAGTGGGTAATTTTGCACGTAACCTTTAATTTACTGACAGTTGAATCTCTTTTGTAAAAGATACAAGAACACAACTGATTTTGAATAGAAGTTCTGAAGTTCCTTTTGTGTACCAGCTTCTAATGTTAAGCAAAGGGGATGGTACAAGGGGATGCAGCTGTACTGAAACCTGTAATACTGGCCATTTGTCCCCTCTTTAGACGACCATAAATTCTACTGAGAGGTAGAATTTAGACTATTATGCTATTTTTGATGTTCAGGAGGCATAATTTATGGTATATTACAAATTAGTGCTGCATGGGAAGTTTGCTAAAATTCTGAGAATCTTTAACAGGAAATTGTGGTTTTAAAGAATGATAAAATTTAATGATATGTTATGAAAAGCATCACTCTTGTTCACTGTCACAAGGAAGACAGTGTAAACCACAACCGGTAGCAGATCTAGATACTGGTGTTTGTTTAAGAAACAGTGAGTTCAGAGCTTTTACTCTATTTGACTATCTCACTTGCTGACTCTCACCCCAGTAAAAAACACTTCCCTGTTCCTAGCAGGGAGGTCACTGCTGATCCAGGAGGATTGGGAAGAAGGTTATGTCAGTTTGTGCTGTGCAGCTGCTCACAGTTATCAGTCTTAGGTATTGGTGGCCAAGGTCCTTCAGCATCTCCCAGCATTTGTCTCCATGCGTTCCCTGATCTGCAGGGTCTTTCCCTGCTTCTAGGATCTTTCCTCCAGCCAAGGTCTTCACCTTCTTTCCAGGCCAAACTCTTCTTTGAGACCACTTCTTTCTGGGAACCCAATCTAAATGGTCTATGTGCAGCAGCACAACGTGTGATCAGCCTCCTAAGTGGTGGTTCTCTCATGTCTTTATTAATTTGAGGATTCAGGATGTGTCGCTTCTTTAGTCCAGCTGTTAACAAAATTTACAACCAGCCTGTGACAGTTGCAGCAAGTGGCATGCTTCTGCTCCAGAGTTTGAAAATTCATTTTCAGACATTGACACCCCCCCACATACACCAAATTATCTGCTGCCTGTTACTGTTAGCAATTTAAGTATTTTTTGCCTACAACTTTTACCTACTCATGAAAAGTTCAAATGGTGCCACCGTAGTTTAGTGTTGTGCATTGTCTGAAATCCTGCAGGTACAATCCAGCCAGGAATTAAGAGTATTATGCACCAGCCGCAGAGGAGCTTTAGATGCACGCAGGCTAAAACTGTTTCCAGCTAGAGTGGAACTGGACTTATAAATTTCCTGGGTAAATCCAGGAAGAATATGTTCTGCATCTGATCTTTAGGAAGTTATCACCATGATATAGTGACAGTAGTGACAGCAGCAGCCAGACAGTTAAATCTTTCCTGGTACAATGCAAATACACCTTTGGGAGATCATATATAGGGTCAGACCTTGCTTTGTTTAATTCTGTCAGATGAGATGACTGAAGTGTAAAGTCAGAGAGGAGGACTGAGCTCAGATAAATGGGAAGATGGGATTATGAGCATGAAGTAGAATAATAAAATTATTGTTTGGGATGAAAAGATAAGTGCCAACGACTAACGTATACCAGGTCTTCACTTGTATAGATACTATTTGCAACAAAGCAGAAAATGATTAGTACATGAAGAGAAACAATTGAGATTAAGAAGTGACTTTTCACAGCACAAAATAAACATTAGTAGACAATGTTTCCAAGATAGAAAGGCTAGTAAAACAAAGGTGGTGGGCAGTCAAGAAGAAATTACGTACTGCCCCAGGAAAGTCTTCTAGGAAAAGACCAAGGTTAAAATAGCCATGACTCCACATCACTGCTTTGTTGAATCTTCCACTATCAAGTGCCCTTGAGAATGGCCAGTGGGATTACCCTTTTTACAGCATCGCTAAATGGTGCAGCAAAAGAGCCCTGAGGATGCCCTGAAATGAAACTATTCCTGCCTTGGAAGTGCAACTTAAGGCAAAATACCTGCACTGCCCCTTAAATAAACAAATAAATAACCTATTTTTTCATTGTTTTGCTTTCTTTTTTTCTTAGATGAGCAAGGACAGACTTCATTACTATCAGGCGAGGGAGGGTTCTACATTTGAGTGGTACAAAACTTTTTTTCCTAATCTGTTTTCCCTAAAATTCTGTTTCTTTCCACTTCAGTGTTTTCCCTTCCTTTCTGTTGCTGTGATCCCTGTTATCACTGTCTCCTTCATTCTTTTAATTTTTAATGATCTCTGTCTTCTGTTTCTATAGTTAACTTCCAATTCCTTGTTTTTAGAGTTGATTTTCTAGTCCTTATTTTTGCTCTTCTCAACCCAACCCTTTTAGATACCCTCATCTTTCTTTGTCCGTCTTGTGGTTTTCCAGTTTTTCATCCTCATTACTTCCTTCTCTCTAGCCTCTGGCTTCCACATCACATCTTTTGTCAAAAATACTCCATATTTTTGATAGATCACCACTTACTTCTTTCTTAATCCTATCCTGTCATTTTATTGCTGGCTGAGATTGGCTTTCAGCTCACTTACCATCATCCTAAAGTGATTTGCCCTAGGGCCCGAGTTCATAGAAAGTGCTGTCCTAGGCAGAAAAATGGCTATGTTGAAATGGCACCTTCTTGCCCAGCAAAGCTGCTTCCTTCCTCTATCAGTTTCATACATTGATGTTTGCAGTAAACGCATGTTCCTGCATATTATCCCCGTAGAGCCATCATCAGGGATAGTTAAGTAGAACTTTCTACAGTAAACAGTTCTGGCACTGAAGTTTGGGCTGATCAGAAGCACTGAGTTTGGGCTGGTCGGACAGACCTGAGCATAAATTCTGATGTGACAGGATGATACTTGTGTTGCTTGAAGGCCTATTTTGGCCAGTTATGCCCTTTATTGCTAGTAGTAATAGTTTTGCTAGTACTGTAGTATTGCTAGTAATAATAGTAGCAGGGAATGAAGAAAGGACCTTGTCCTGACTCTGATTCACATTGGCTTGGCAAAAGAGGCAGGTTAAGAAAGATAATCTTTTAGCTGCCAACTGAGTACATCTGGAGTCAAAGAAGCGTGATAAACACAGAAGCCTACAGTGGCATTTTTACACTCTCATTTTTCAGCACAGAACTGCAGTTTAATTACTACTACACCTTTTCGACCTAGGGTGGCTGTCTATCTGCGGTGTTGCTTTTGTGCCAGCTGGAACTGGAAAAGCACAGGTTGTCCTTTGGGCTGTGAGAGGGCAGCTGTGACACAGGGCCTGCCTGGGACCTGCGGAGAGCACGTGTCTTTTGAAAAGGGTACATTGGTAAGATATTGCTAGAATCACAGGAGCAGGAACTAGTTCCTGGAGCTCTTCCATTAAACCCTCCAGACCATAAAAGAATGTACAGAGAGTTCATGATCAAGATGACTAGTAAAATGATAGAAAAGTAGAAAAGAAGGTGAGAAACCTCCAATAATTCTGAAGAGGAACATAGCTTATGCAGGGAGCCAGAACTGTTGTGGGGTGCGTTTTCTGAATTCACCCAAAAGAGCTGAAAATCTTTTAACTTCTGAGGAGAACTGCAAATGGATCCCTGCAACACCACGTCCTGCTTGGTGGCCAGCTCTGCTGCAGCAACATCCTTTACCGTAGCCAGTAACACAAACAGATGCTTTTTTTCAGGGGCTGCGGTTCCAGGCCCCAGACTCTGTTTGGAAAAGGTCCTATAGCCAAAACACAGCAGATCTGACTCTGGACACTTCAGCCTGGTTGCTCACAGTCAGCACAACTCTACAGTGATGTGCACATGCATAGCACTGAGCATGGATGCGTAACGTCCAAAGTCTCCAGTGCCCTTACGATGGCCCTGCAGAAATACCTTTCAAAGGCAGTACAGAAGAAACTGAAGATCAAACAGAACAAGCAAGCACCTGGCTGTTGCCTTGCTGATATCTGTAGTGGCAAATACTGACATCAGACTGTAAGTAGCTTATCTCCTATATACATAACGTGAAATTTTCTGAACTCTTAGATGGTCAGGAAATAAATAATACCTCCTGATTATAAATATGCTGCAATTCACTTTCCTTTAGAAATGCATAATGCTGGGAAGGATGTATTAGTATTACATTGAAGTAGCTGCAGCTTTCCACGTATCCTGCAATACCGTAAGAAGCAAAGAGTGCCAAGTGAATAACTCGTAACATTTCAACATTTTGTATCTAGTAGCTGTCCTACTTTGCATTAGGCTGAGGTGCATCTGCTGTGATTTTGGAGGTTAACTAAGGATACATAATATTCATCTGTTTTGCCTGACGAACATCTTTCTCGGATGCAAACTTTCAGGTGTGAAATGACCTCCAAAATGGGCTTCATGAGTGTTGCTGGCTGATTTTAGAGGGTACAGCAAGTTCCTTCAGGAGCAGAGAAATCTTACTCATAATAGTTAGGGCTCTTCTCTTGTGTGTTTATCGGCGCTTGGTCGTTCTATCCATTCTTTATTTGGACTATCTTAGCTGACAGCAACCGGCTGTGCTTGTTTGCAAGATTTGCTTCTATTTTCAAATATTGTATCTTGTTATCTTTGTTTTTAACATCATGACTTTATTTTTTATTGCTTTGTGCTTAGACACCTCTAAAGACATGTTTTTATGGATAGGCTAAATAAATTCCCTCCCTGCCCCCTATTTCATTTCTGTGGGCAGAAATAACCTTGGCACAGGGTGTTCCAAGGATTATTGATTACTGGAGCTGTGCCTCAGGCCATCAGCTCCTTCAAGCCTATTATTAATGCCCTGTATGTCAGCAATTATTGGAAAAGCGGTGAATGCATTTGCTGTGCTCTCTGAACACTTTTCTGAAACAGTAAGGTGCTGGCAAGAGTGGCTGGCTAAATTACAAAGTGGAGGGAGAGAGGTTTAGGTGAGAAGTCACCCCTCTGGGCCAGGCGAGGAGAGAGGTGGCTTAGACTTCCATCTGTAAGGTTAAGCCACAGCGATGTCCGGAGTAGCAAGTTGTTCCACGGTCCACAGAGCTAATGAAGGTGGATTTCCTGCAGATCTGTGCGCTGCATTCCTTAAACGCACCATAACGATGTATTCAATTCCTTTTGTGTTCCCTGAACACTCCTCCATCCCCTGCCTCTTTGCCCGAGAGAGTGGCAGCATGTGCTGTGAGTGCCTTGAATCTATACATACGCTGTTAGACTGCTGCCTCAGGATGGAAAAAACTTTAATTCCACTTCCCGCTACAGGACACAGTTTGAGTCTTTCTCCTGTGTTCAGTTACACTCTGACAGATGTGGCTGAAGTTAGTGAACAGGGAAAAAATATAATAAGAGGAAACTAAATAGCTGAATGGTCAGTTGAAGAGACAGCACGAGCATATGAAGTATATTTTCGTAGGAAGGCAGGCCAAATCAAAAAATTTCTACGTTATGTAATGGCCAGAGGTATCTATCCATAATCCTATCAAAGCTAGAAATAAAAACAATTATGTTCTTTTTACATTTGTAAATATTATTTAGAAGTAAATTATATATTACATTATATATTATTATATATAAAATTATATACAATATAATATATAATATTATGTATAAA
>NW_009616067.1:0-224 GCF_000690535.1 Cariama cristata
GCAGAGACTTTCGTTCAGAAATTGATCTGCGCTTGGACAGGAAAAATTGACTCTTCCCTTCACATCTGTCCGATTATTTCGGTTTATTTATAGCTGATGGGGAAATATCATCTTTTCCTTTCCCCTCCCTGGAAACGGGAAAAGCAGTAGTAGCTCTCTCCTTCGGGAGAAGCTTTTCTGCCGCCGAGAACCAGGGCTGCTTGCGAAAACCCGGCGGCGGGGCC
>NW_009616067.1:355-1660 GCF_000690535.1 Cariama cristata
CAGGGGAAGTCTTAACTAAGCAGAGAGTGGTAAGGGTCAGCTTCTAAAGCAGCCCACTGGGTTGTTTGGTGGCCATAAAGTCCTTAGGTAACCTTGCATTTAAAAAAAAAAAAAAAAAAATTCAAAACTAAAAAAGGAGAGGAGGGGGGACCAAAAAAAGAAGCCTTCTTTGACATGGTTCAGTAATAAAACAATCGAAAAAACTAAACCTCTCCCATTCGGGCGCTCCAAGAAGGGAGTTTGCAATTAGCTACGAAACCCCCCTGTGACTTAATGACCTAATTTGTGAGGTATAAATTCATTAACTGTCTTTGCTTTCTTCTTTTCTTTTTTTTCTTTTTTTTTTTTTTTTCCTCCTTTTCTCCCCGGACCTCCATGGAAATGTCTTTCTTCATTTGTTTGTAATGTACCAAAACTGTGACTGCGACACTTTGCTGCGCAGTAATCAAAGAACGGAAAATACTCGCCGGAGTAGCCTTGGCTTTGTAAATAACCGCTTTGCCAATAGATGGCACAGTGTCCTTTCCATTGTGAGGAAGCTCCGCTTCCCCGCTTATTTACCTTGTTTGTTTTGCTCGCAGCAATTTTTTTTTTTTTTCGCATAAACGTCTCTTTGCATTTCCTTCCCTGGAGTACAGAAAACATAGGTATCTTTAAAAAGGTATATTGCAAAAATTAAAATTACAGATGTAATACGTACTGTGAAACCTATAAAAATGCGTTTACAATGGTTACTTAAAAAAAGAAATTTATAACTTTCATATGTACCTTACTCGCGCAATATGCAACTGCCATATGTTTCCTAGTTCCATAATTCAGTTTTCCTGGACAGCTGGAGCAGGTAGTACTTCTTAAAGTACATTTCATGTAATATGAGAACCAGCCCTGAGTAAAGACCGAGGGTTACCATAAAAAGACATAAGCCTTGCTTAAAAAATGTTGTTTAACTACACATCATTTCTTACAATGGTGTGATATAAATGTTCCCGTAGACCCACGTTATGATAAAACGGGGATACGCCGTATCTTTTTACTGCTGAAGTCCCAGCCTCGCAAACATAAATATTTCCAATTAGTGACTCTACCCTAAACTACAGTGATTTAAGGCTACCTGATTTAATTTAATTCCATACATGTTTTCATATTTTTCCTGAGACAATAGTGAAAATATGAGTTAAATTTATAGGAAAGCAATAAAAAAAGTAAAGCCAGAGGTTTCTTCAACCCTCATTTAGCGTTTGCAAACGTTTATTTTGCGACCGGAGTAATGAAAAGCCTATTTTAAAATATCATTTGTCTGAAACG
>NW_009616067.1:1695-1996 GCF_000690535.1 Cariama cristata
GCGTCGTATTGAAGACTGGAGATTTCCTTAAAAACTATTCATACTCGTGGCTGCGTAATTCCAAATTAAGGTAGTAATTTAAGCGCTATGAAAGGCAGTCACCAGAATACTTATAATTTTAACACGGGTGCCTTTAAACTGTGTTTTCAATTCTTTAATGCAATTCCTCAGCGTTTTCACCCGTCTGGAAAGCCGGTCGGTTGGCTGCGCATTTATTTCCGTACGCTGATCTTATTTATACTCCGCAGCAGGGGAGCGAATATTTTTTTCCGCAGTTTTAAAACGAGACCCGAGGCTGCGG
>NW_009616068.1:0-829 GCF_000690535.1 Cariama cristata
GCAGCCATGGGGCAGGCTGAGGGCGCACGTCCCCCCAGTGTCACCCAGCCCCGGGGCCCTGCTGAATGGAGCCCTCGTCCGGGTGCTGACCTGCAGGGAGGCTGCAGCCCCGGGCCCGTGCGTGCATGGCCTGGAGCGAAGCCGGTGACGGCAGCCAGAAGGGCAATACAGGCACTGAACTTGGCGGTACATGACTGCATGGTGTGTGGTGTTCCAGTTAAACCAACCGATAATGCAAACCCAGCATTTTCATTGTCTAGTTATTCCAATCCTTGCTGTAAATGTGCCACATGAATAAAGTTTGGGGGTAAAGGAGCCCAGGCTGTGCCCATGCATGTGCGAGTGTGTACGGGGACAGGGGTTTGCCGCCTGGGTACCTGGGAGCAGGGTGCCCCACCAGCAAGGCTGTTCTCCCTGGGGTATGGCACCCCAGCATGTCCATGCTCCCCAAAACGGCGCAAGCTTTTTGGCTGTGAAAGGGAAGTCTGGGTTCCCTGCTACTGGGAGCACTGCCCTGGTCTTCAGCATGGGCACCGTGGGTGGGCCCAGCGGTCTCCCCCACCACCCTGGGTTTGTTTGTGCCCCAGGACGGCTCTGCTCCAAGGATGCCACCAGCCTGTCCCAGCTGGGCTGTACCCATGGGTACGCCCCAATGCAGCCTTCTGCCCAGTGCAGGGTGACAGCCACCACCACGTCCCACTGTCACCCCATCCCGCAGCCTGGCACACTGTACCCGCACAGCTCCTACCGCACTTAGAGCATCTCCACTACAGGCTGGAGCCGGCGTGGCTCTGCCCAGGGCGCTGGGGCACCTGCTCTGCCCCGCAGT
>NW_009616068.1:1143-1516 GCF_000690535.1 Cariama cristata
CCGCAGTACAAGGAGCGTTGTGAGCCGTACCCGGCCACGCGGGAACTTTCACCACATCCAGGTGCCCAAGGGACCTGCCCAGCGCCACGGTGCAGTTGGGTGACGGGGATGCAGCTGTCCAGCTGGCACCGAGTGGGCAGCTCCTGGAGGGAAGGGGCAGCCCCAGCCCACTTGCCCCAAGCAAAGGTCACGGGGGGGTTTTAATGGCTCCCTCTGTGCAGCCCCCTGATCAGCTTTATTGACTTATTTTCGATGGAGTCGTCTAATTAGTTTTCTATGAAAACTAAGAACTTGGCCTTTGCCCTTTACTCCTGCAGGCGAGAATGTGACTCAGAGGACATTGTCACGGCGGATCGATCACCACTTACACTTG
>NW_009616068.1:1747-4295 GCF_000690535.1 Cariama cristata
CCGGGCCTGATGGGGAGTGCTGGGGACAGCAGAAGTGTTTCCTGGCAGGGGCATCCCCTCACCCAGGCGTGGGGCATGCAAGAGCCACTGGAGAAGAGTGGTGGGCTGGGCATGTGGGATGCGGGAGGGAGCTCCCCAGCCCGGTGCAAGCAGCGCTGCAGCAGCCTGGAGCAAGACCTGGCAGCCCCAAAGACACCAGGGGCTGCAGCAACTCCTGCTGCTGCCCCACGACCGAGTCAGATGGCCCCAGTGCAGCTAGCAGCCCCCAGCCCGGCTGGGGTGGAGGTGAGACAGCTCGCACCATCTCTTCCCACTCCCTGTGGCCTCACCAGGGCTGATGACGACTCTGCACCAGAACAAGTGATAGGTTCTGTATTTACAGGGAAACTCACAAAAATCTGGCATATAAAGAAAAAAATAATCCCACCAGCACAAACTGCAGCTAGTGCTAGTGGCCATGGGGCAGCTTATGTGTGGCCTTGGGTGGAGCAGTGGCCATTGGCAGAGGCCTGCACGGCCCCGGGGCTGCCCTCCAGCACCTGCTGCAGGTGTCCGGGGGTCAGATGGGGCTGGGGTCATGGTGCTGGGCAGGGGATGGCTCCCGCTGTTCTCCGCAGCCCTGCCGTGTTTGCCCCAGCAAGGCCCCCATCCTGCCCCATCGCTGGAGGCAGCCAGCTCTCCCTGGGGGCTCCGGGATGGGACGGCACTGGCCCTGCTCAAAGCTCTGCACCCCCTCCTCACCCAGCGCAGGGGGTCACGGCTTCTGCACCTTGACAGAGGAGGAGCTGGGGGCTGACTCCCTTCGCTTTCTCTACTCCAAGAGTGACATGGGAAACGAAAGAAAAATGAGGGTCAGCGGGCAGGAGTGCTCAGGTCTCAGGTCGTGGCAAACACACCCACTTGTCCCGGAACCTGGCCCAGAGCCGGTCGCAGGGCTCCAGCATCACACCTGGAAGGGCTCAGTGGACCACGCTGCCATCTGCCCAGCTGAAGGCAGAGCCAGGTCCTGGCATGATGGAAGGGACAGAGCTAATCCAGCAGTGACGAGGGGTTGGGATGGCACCCTCACAGGGGATGTCACCTCCCTGACACAGACAGGGCTTTGGGATGGTCATCTTTGTGGCGCAGGGTCCGGGAGCAAGCAGGAGAAAGGCTGAGCTCTGCAACAACCCAGTGGCCCCAGGAGCCCTGACCAAGCAAGCTGGCATGCAACAAGCCCTAAGGAGCAGGGCCTTGAGAGAGGGGCAAAGCAGCTCTGCACTACAGCCAGCTGTGTGCTCAGTGAGGGTTAGGGCAGAGCGTGGAAATGCTCCTCCGCCATCCAGACCTGCCATGAAGTGGCCCAGGAGCAGAGCAGGCGGCTGACAGAGAACCACAGTTCCTCAAAAAAATCACCTATTTTGTGGGCAGTATGTACCGACACGCGTGAGCGCAACTAGCAGGCTCTGGTGAGCCTCACCCTTCGTGGACAAGGTTTCAGGGCTGAATCCGGCCATAGGAAAGATGGGGTCATTCACACCAAACGAGGAGCATCACCCTAGTCATATCGCTGCACTGCACGTACTCAATGGCCAAGACCATGGCAGGGTCAGCACCCAAAGCCGGGCTCTGCGTGCATGGTGCCCCAGAGCCATCAGGTACCCCGTGTGCTGGGTGCTGTAGGGACACGTGGTGCCGCAGCCCTGGGGTCCCCACTGCACAGCGTGAGATCGGGTCCGGTTTGCGCAGCACATCGCAGGCAGTGGCAGAGTCGAGCACCGCAGCACACACCGCACAGGCACGGTGACTGCGGTCAGGTCGCTGCCGTGCCCAGCCCTGCGGCCATCCCCTGTCCCCAAAGGCCAGCAAGCACCCAGGGGATGGACAAGGCAGCACCAACACGCTCTCCAAAATGAGCGAGGCCTGCCCATCCCTGCTCCTCCAGCCCTGCCGGTCCCGCACGCGTGTGCTGCCGGCGGCAGTGTGCATGGTGGGAGGCCCCCTGCCTCCCCCGGTGGGAAGGCAGCCCCCGGTTCCTGTTGGGCAGACGGCAAACAGAGCATGGAATTTGCACGGCTAAAAGTTAAATACAACACACACACGGATTTCGTCAGACGCCCTGGCACGGCTACCTTCGCAGGATCCGATTAACGGGGAAATAAAAGGGCCAGAGAACCCACGCAGCAGCGTGAACAGATGCCCTATAAAAATCAAATATGTGGTAATCAAGGGGACCAAAAGGTACATTTAAAAAAAACAAAAACCCACCCTGGAAACAAAGGAGCTGAGCTTTGTGGCTTTCCTGGGAGGGCTGTGGAATTAATGGGGAAGAGCACATGTGTTTGATAATCTTTATATGGCAAAAGACCCATCTTTCAAATATGTCACAAATTCATATTAATCACCTTCCTATTGCCTGCTGTGGCGCAGCTATTCCAGTTGCCTTGGGCAAAATTGGGAACTGTCTGGTTAAAAAAAATGTTTTACATTATAATTTACAAGAGCTTACAAGTCTAGTTTCTTTTAATGGTAAGAACGATTAAAAAAAAAAAAAAAGAGAGGAATATAT
>NW_009616068.1:4324-36042 GCF_000690535.1 Cariama cristata
TATATAAAAGACAGATATTGTAACTCCATCTGGAAAGAGAGAATGTTTGATCTTAACAATGTAACTTCTAGCTTTCAAACAGGCTCAGAAAACAAGAAGTCAGCAGGAGTTCAGATAAAGGAAGCTTAAAAGTCAAATAATTCTGACTCTGAACCCGAGACTTCTTAGACTCAAGGTCCTTTCCTTTACCCATTAATGGGCTGACTTGTGAGCTCAGGAACAAAGTGCTGCAATGTGAGGATTTCTGAGAGTCACTCATTACAGATCACTGAGTGGAGTCTGAGTTGCGGAAATCAAAGGATCCAATCTAGAGTAACTGGCTGAACTTCTGCTTGGAACTAATTTGTTCCGAGTTCGGCTCACCTTTCACCTCCCAAAGGCCCCGAGCAAAGTCCCTAGCGGGGTCAGCGGCAGACGGCACTGGGGGGATCCCAGCTCAGCTTTAATGGTCAGCGAGGGGCACCGCAGCCCCTAGGAGAGGGTGGGCAGGCAGCCGGCGTAGGAGGGATGCGGCAGGGCAGAACTTCCCGCGGCCCCATGGGGTCTCGCTGCCCAGACAGGCAGGCGCCTCTCCTAACCTGGGCTAAAACACCCTGCTGAGATGTCCCCCATCCCCACTGCTGGCCAAGGGGGACGGTGGCAGTCAGCTGTTGCCACAACCAGTACCTCAAGACCTTGGGGTGCCTCTGCCCACCCGTTCCAATTCCTGGAAAGGAATCCAGGCATGCCGGGTATGGCTTGGGAGTCAGGACTCCTAGTCCTATTCCTGGCTTTGTCACTCCCTCCCTTCAACATCTGGAGCAAGATACTTCTCTCCAGGGAAACAAATCTGGCTTCAGGGGAGCAGCTGGCTTGGATGCTGAACTAATCCATGCTTAATCCAACATCTGGAGTGCCATGGAAGGGCAGTGCTAGACACCACAAAGGGATTCTCCAACTCAGAGGAATGCAAAGCAAGGAGATTAAATGATTCCCCCAAGGGCCCCCAGCAGCTCAGCAGCAAAGCAGACACTTGAACTCAGGAGTTCAAGACTGGCATGGCAGGGTTAAACCGCTGAAGCGGCCTCGGCAAGGGGAAGGGCAAGGTGTCACCTGCAAGCGCCCATGGCCAGGGCTGCAGGAGATAGAGGGAAAGGCCACCACAAAGCACCGCTGCACTTGCTCTATAAAGCTGCTTCTTTGCACTACCACTATTGCTACCCCCCTGCTGCAAGCACCCCAGGGTGGGGGAAGAGCACTGTGCTTGCAGAGGCAGCCTGCTTTCTCAGCACCGTGTCCTGGGCCCGCTGCCTCCCACGCTGTCCCCACTGCACCAGGGCCGGGGGCACCTCAGGGTTATCACTGTGCAGGGTAGGGACACATGCATGGACCCCACCAGGCAAACAGCCAGCAACTGCCCCAGCCACCCCCCCTTCTCAGAGCTGACCCCAGCCCACTGATCTTCCAGAGGCCAATTTCAGCCATGATGCTGAGCAAGAGGCACCGGGGCTGCTCTTGCCAGCTCTGGGCAGGGCAGAGAGCATTACCAACACACAGCCTCTGCTCCACTCTGCCCATCCTTGGAAAAGCTGGTTGTGGGCCACAGCCTGCCGGTCTCTCCCACTGCCACGTTGCCCAGAACCGTAGGAAAGGTTCAGAGCAAGCACCGTGCCAGGCCCTGCCTGACTCTCCAAACACACTTGAGCCAGGCAGAATGTGGTACACCAGCCCCATTCCCCTCCTCTCCAAGATACCCCTCCAGCTGGGATGTAATTTTTCCCCCCTCAAAAGGTAGCATAAAATGGTCACAGTGTGAATGTGCTTGACCTTTTGTCTTGGACTAATCTAATTGTGTCGTCTTTGTGTAATCAGCCGGTAAAGGTCAGTGCTGTATTTAACATGGGGGCCCTTTAGGTACTGAATTTGCCTTGCAGTGAATTAACTTGATTATATTTCTTTCAAATATGTCAGAGACCAGGTCAGTTTAACCCTCTCTGTGCTGCCTGGGCCCACCCCTTTGTTTCCAATTCCAGAAGGTGGCACTGAGGAACAGTGCTGTCAGAAACACCGCCATGGACTCCCTCCTCCTGCAGACAGGGCCACCACCATCGCCACCACCTCTCCCACCTTCCCAACAAGCAAAGTCTCAAAGGAGAGCAAGTGTGTTGTGAATCAACCTGAAAAGTTTGCAAACCAGGACACTTCGGACCGCACGGAGGGGTGAGATCTCAGATTGAATGCAGTAGGGAAAAAAAAAAATTCAGAAGACTCCTTTGCAAACATGAACCTGTCTCAGTGGAACGCTTCCATACCACTCCATGTTGTCACAATCAAACAGGACATTACTCAAGTCCAGATTAAGGTGTCGCCTCTGCAGTTGACAGATAAGGTGTTCTCAATATCCTGCAATACATTATACATTTTACAAAGTAAAGGTCTGTGCCACTACCAGGGGCAGTATGTCAGAGGCGCTGGGGATGCCACTGTGTGGAGAAGGGCAGCTTTTATCGGGCAGCTTTTATCAGGCAGTTCAGCTCAGCTGTGCCAGGGGACTGCACAGAGGGGAAAGCAACCTCAGCTGATCCCCAGGCATACCCTTGACCCTGAGGCAGTGGGGAGGGGCTGGGCAGCCTGCCCTCACGGAGGCAGGGAGGAGAGGCCGGTGATTCGCATCCTGCAGAGGTACATGCACAGGGCATTTGCACAGGGCTCGCAGTGGAAGAACCCCTAGGTCTGGTTTTCCTTTCTCAGCACTGGAAGTAGGGTATAAAACCACCCCTTTTCTCTTTAAACACCTCTCTCCTTCCCAAGCCTCCTGCTCCAGGCAGGCCTACCACTTCACTCCAGGGACTTGGGCAGGTCATGGCTCATCATCCCAAGACTGCCTTCCCCACCCGCTCCTCTCTGCTGAGCAACCCCTACAGGGCTGTGTCTAGAAGAAAAATGCCTCAGGCCTGCAGCTGTACTGGCATCACTGTTGCTGCCCTAGTGCAAGCTCTCATCACCCAAAGCCTTGCTGCTTTGGTCCACAGTGGCACCCACATCAAGCTACCTGCCTGTATGCAGGATGTAGAAAGCCCTGCCAACCCCACCTGTAGCACCAAGAACACTGTCCAGCACAGGAGAGAAGCCCAGAGAGCAGCACTGGAACTTGGGGGGGAACAGGCATGCTGTGCTCCCTTGGATGTGCATGCCTGGAGGGAGAGCAGGGCAGTATCCCCAGTGCTTGTCAGGGCATTTGCGTCGGAGACCTGAGTGCTCCCTGTTCTGCAGCCCCAACCTTCCTTCTCACCGAGTTGGGGGTCAGTGGTGCTCCTACTACATCAATGATCTGGTCCTTGGCATCTCCCTTGCCCTCCTCGATGCCAAGCCCTGCCTGGCCGTCTGGATGGGTGCCTTCCGTACTGAGGGGCCCAATACTACCAGCTTTGGCCAGGGCCTCATAGCGGTGCCGTAACATCTGTAGCTCATATTCGCAGTTGGCAAAGGCTTGCTTCAGCTCGTACAGCAGCACCAGGTCGCTCCGCAGCTCGTTGAACATCTGCACGATCTCCTCTGTGGGCATAGGGTTGAGATCTAGGGAGAAAAAGGGGTTCTGTTAAACACCCAGACCCGCAACTCTACAACAGAAGATCCCTAGAAAGGTCCTGGCTGACCATTCACTCCCACAAAGATATGCCAGGAGCCTCACTCCCATCACATGGATCATTAGCAACTGGCATCCCTGAGGGCTGGAGACTCGAATTTCCAAGCTATCCTTTGGCTCTGGCCAAGGACTAAGGGTGAACTTGCAAAGTCCAGGACTCAGAAAGTGAAGGATGATGGAAGACACAGATCAGACTGGACGACTGAACCTTCCTAGCCACCAGGTCATATGAAGGGAGCTCAGCCTCAGGAACAAGTCCTCACACACAGCTGCAGAGGATAGAAGAGCTTCTGCTGTTCCCTACAGCTTCACCAACAAGGGGTGGACAAGCTAAGGTCCCCTGCTTCTCTTGTTGCTCCTCCCAGGGTAGGACTGAGGCAGTGAATTGCTCTGCTGCTGTGTTACAGATGTGTTTTAATGCAGACCTGAACGGCTTGTAGCAGGGGCTGGCAGATCACCTCCTCATACCATGCACTCTGCTGCAGCCCATCACACATGCACACAGAGCCAGGAAGAGCTGCGTGATCTGGAGAAGAAAAGGATGAAGCTCTGCACATTTGGCCTGACGTACAGCAGTGGTCCCCCTGTCCACAGGGCTGCCCACATGACCCCTTCCTGCTCGCACTGCATTCACCCACACAAAGTCCAGATGTGCTCCTGCACTCTAAGGCACTGCAGGACTGGAACACCAGGAAGCCCTCAAGATAACATGTGTTTTGTAAGGCAGGAGTGTGGAGTCAGGAACCCCTCCTTACTGTTGTGGAAAGTGAGCTCTAAGAAGCATTCACATCCTTCCCCAAGGCTTCCCTAGCAAGTAAAGATGGTAACTCCCTTAGTTTTAAAGCAGAAAGGGCAAACCACCCTGGTTGAGCTGATTTCACCAGCCACAGGAGGGCTTCAGAACTGCACACAGTCTCCAAGACAACATACCAAGCCATAAACCAGTTGGCCCAAAAAACTAACAAGAGTTAACAGAAGCCAGTGCTGGGAGTAGGCTCAGTAATCTTTTGAAAATCATCAGTAAGGCTTTTTTTTTTTTTCCCTTCTTCTTTTTTCCTTTTTCTATTTTTAAAAATCCCCCCAGCCACAGTGGGGGGAAGAGGGATCATCAGGTGTCTAATCAAGGGGCACCGCATGCTGAGACCTGTAGTACCTGCAAACTGTACCCACTGCATGGAGGGCAGCAGCTAGCCATGGGCTGCACTTCTTCCCCTCTAGCTACGAGCAGGTATTGTACACGTTAAGTGAACCCTTCTTTCTGCTGCTAAGACACTAGAGTTCAAGAGTGAGGCATGTGTGTTTACTCGCCTTTCAGCAGAGATGCTCCAGATTTTCACACAGCATGCAACCTATAAAGGGGGGATGAACAGTCCCAGACGCATTTTGGACTTGCCACCGTGAGCAGTAAATTAAGAGGAAACGAAGCTTGAAAGCAAGACAGGGCAGCCCTGAACAATGCGCGTGCCGTGGTCACTAACACACTTAGAAGTACCTCTCCTGGCAAGGCTGAGATTTGCCTTCCTAATACTGTGCTGCCTCTCTTGATAGTTAAAAAGGCCCAAACAAGAGAGAAACAAAGGCTCTTTTAAAACATTTTTCTACTGAGAGGAAAAAAAAAAAAAAAACCCTGTGCATCTTGTTCTGGCTTTTACCCTCTCTCTTTCTTTTTTTTAAACACATAAAATATTTTAAAAACCATTCATATACTGTTATTCAAGAAACTGACTGTATTACTAGGGGAAAAAATAGCCCATCTTGAGAACAAAGGCTAGCTCTGTGTGTCTCTCTCTCTCGCGTGCCCCCTTTACTCACCTACTCCGAGTTCCATCAGCATCTGCTCCAGGGCTTTAATCTTCTTCTGTCCCACCGAGCTTGGCAGTTTCATCTGGAACACAAAGGTAACAGAGCCACACAGCTCAGAGATAGCCCTCACTCACAGCCGTCTAGTTCAAAAGGCAAGAGAGCTTTTCTTTTTATAGTGCAGGGGGAACAAAAAAAGAAAGAGAGAGAAAGGAAAATCAAGTGGTAAGAGAGGGAGACAGGGGCTGAAAGTTTTCAGACTAGGTCCGAGGGCAGGTATTGAAAAGCCCGGTCGTGAGGGCTTTTATTTTCTCTCTCGTGTGTGTGCAAGACACGCTGTTTTACAGTTTCCATGTGTCACTGAATTAACAACAAAAGTTCTTCTTGGCTTCAAACCCTCTCCCGCGGTGCCCAGCCCATCAAAGGGCTCATTTACACAGCGGCTAATGTGCAATGCTGCCCTACTTTATTCGCTTTAGCCAGCCTGATTAGACTCATGCGCTAACAGACTCACTTCTCCTTTTACCTGCTGAGCCCCAGACCTGTGGGATTCATTTATAGAGCAGGCTTTATAACAAAGGGGAGAGACAGAGAGAGCACAGTTACTTGACTGGCAGAAGTGTGAACACACATTTACATTGGAGCTAAGGGGCTAGGTGAGAGAGGAAGCATCAGATGTGAGCTATGAAAGGGAATCGGAGCTGGCCAGGAGAGGAAGAATGCATACACTTAGCAGGGTCCTTCCTCTGCATTCATTTGGGCTCTAGCAGGAGTGCTAGCTGCTCAGACCAAGCATTTATTAGATTACAAGCAGCACAAACGCAGCTGGCACAATATGGCAGGGAGAACAGGTTTCCAAGCCCTGCGGATATATCCAAGAAGGAACGAAAGCACTTTCCTTCCTCAGCCATGCTACAAGACAGAGGAAAGAAATGATTCTCAACACCACAGTGTCAACTACCTCACTGCACCCAGTTGTAGGTTGTCCCTCCATATCCAACCCTGGGAAGGCGAGCTCACACGTCCACCCAGGGACCACCATCACCAGCCCAAGCTGCCCAGCAGGTCACCAAATAGCCAAGAGGCGAGAGCATCCTGCAGCCATCCTGCACACCACTTACTGACCAGTGGCCCTGACTTTGGCCAAACCGACCATGAGCCTGCAACACTGGGCTGGGAATAACCTGAAGGAAGAGCTATTCTTTACTCCACCTTAAAAGTGGCCTCTGAGGTGAGCTCACTGGAGGACCCCATGGTCATCTTACTTCCCATAAGCCACAGGCTGAAGTTCCCCAAAAGAGACAGCCCAATGTCAGTCTCCTAAATTAGGCCTATCTTTTACACAGTGTTCACTGCCCCAACACCAAAATGACAACAAAAGACACCATCTGGAACTTCTCAATTCCTTTGAAAGCAGGAGCAGTGCACGCACATACCCAAGTGGTGAAAGTGCTAGCCTTAATGCTATATGTCCCATCAGCAGCTCCACAACCCCAGTGCAGGACCTGCTGGGAAAACCTGCCTTCTCCACCACAGCCAAGAAACCAGAGTAGGGATGCCACAGAGCACCCCAGGGGAACAGGCCTTTCACAGTATACACTAAGTACCACCTTGTCCTTTTGCTAGATGTTACCATCACAATTAAGACTCCACAAAGCACCAAGAGGACTATCGGAAGAAGGTTTCTAAGAAACCAACCTGATTCAGAGGATCTAAAAGGAATACAGGGGAAAATGGAAAATCCACCCTCATGCAAACAGCCAGCACAGATAAGGACTAGAGGACACATCTGTTTTTTGTTTTTTTTTTTCACACCCTGAGGGTCTTTGGCTTAGAGCTGGGGCTTCTGTGTAGCAGTGAGATTCATACTTCAGAAACTGAATCTTTACAGTTGACCACAAAATGATTGTTTTAGCTGAAGAAAGGCTGCCAAAGGTATCAGGTATTTGGATTTCAGTCAAGTCTTTGGTCCAGAGCCTTAACTTGAGCAGAACCTTATTAAAGTAGGTTTTCCCGGGAACTCTGCCGCACAGACTACCTGCACAGGCTCTGCTGAAAAGCAGGAGGACAGGGTAGAACCCTAAGATAAGGCAGCCCAGAACACTGGGACAGGAGACGGTTCTGTTTATTTGGTGGGTGCCATGCTGCAGCTAGCAGCAGGATGCTGAGGAAGGAAAGGTCACTTAGCACAGCTTAGCAGGAGAGACAGAATGGTTAGCTTGGAGCATCGGGAAGACATTCCTGAGAGCAAGAGGCCTTGGTCCAGAGAACTGTTCTGCCCCACAAGGAATCACACAGAATATTTGAGACGGGCGACATACCCAGCTCTGTCTCAGCTGGGGGATGTATGGGCTGACCTAGTCAGACTCTGTTATCCTTAACCTGTAGGACACAGAGTTACCACAGCCCAGCATCTCCTCATTGAAGAGCTCTGGACACACAATACTTCCGCGATTATCACAGCCCTGAGAGTCTGTCTTCATCCCTGCCCCTAACACTGACATCACAGTCTTTCTAGCTAAAGGCAGGATTCCCTTCTGTTAAATACCAGCTGGCAAAAGCATGCTGGACTTCAAGCCAGCTTCAGGAACAAAGGACAAGAAATAGGAAAAGTTCATGCTTGGCTAGGCTAGGTGGACAGACAGGAGGTCTTGCTTTGTTGGTTAGAGGAAGAGCACAAGCTTTTCTCCTGGAAGGCTTCCACTAGCTCAAGGACCTACTGGCAACACAAACGATTAACCTGGCAAAGCCTTCAACTGTGATGTTGTATATGTCCTGCTCACATCCCACAGGAGTCTGGTCCATGAATATCAAGCCAAGGTCTTCACTGACACTCCTGAAGATTAGAGGATAGAGCAGGGAGAGGCAGGACAAATTAATTTAACTTCAAAGAAAGGAACACTAGAGATGCTCAGGAGGAGTGGGGCTGTGAGTTTAGTTTAAAAACACATCAATTAAGCTTCCTTTTAATTCAGGCAGGAGGATCTGGCCTGCAAACAGGAAGGCTTCATTGGTTTCTCAAAGCAAGAGTATATTTTAATTTTACCATCATTAAGAAAATGTTATGATTTATGTGGCTGCTGTCGGACTAATATCTTTAGAATTTAGCTGGCTAAGCCAATTCATCTCTAAGACTGATGAAGGCTGATTGCTCTCTATGCAAAATGTATTACAACTAAATGAGCAGTCTATTACTCAAATGCTGCTGATAATCTGTTAGCCAGGGTCCGTTAGCTGGGCTGCCTTGTTGCAGGAAGGAAGCCTTCATGACCTGTACAGCTCTGATAAGCCCAAACTTACTTCAGCAAGCCCTTCTTTGTTTTGGTCTTGTAAGCAGATGTCCAGAGATGCACCAGAGTGCTGAAGTGGTGAGGAATGAGGCATTCTGCAGGGATCACAGGTCCCAGCCGACGGCACAAAAAACAGCTCTCTGGCTCAAGATGCGTGTGCTGGGACATGTGGTTTCTGCAGGCCATGTCTCTGTGTTAATGAAAATGCCATTCAGGGCAATCTCGTTGCTTACACCACGGCTTCTGGGATGCTCTTGGTGTTGTCATGGATCGAGTCCTCCGCAGCGGCTGAAGAAAATTATGTTCCTCTGAGAACTCCAGTGAACAACCACAGTTTCCGAGGTGAATGGCATTTGCCCTTTTCTTTCCTTCCTTATACTAGACTATTATTGTTATTTATTATCTTTAAAGTCCCCATATAATAATAACACCTGGGAAACAGATTGCTCCCGTCAGAAAACTGATTAGCCGGGATTTTTGAGGTTACTATATTTTGGATGCTCTTCCCCTTTGACAGCCTCTCCCTACAGCCCTCTTTGCAACACCAGCCTGTGCTTATAATTACACCAACGCCGCTTTTGATTTAAGGACTGTAATCCTTTGTCCTTGCTATAAACAACCTGCATTAAACACATGAACTGCGTGTACCAGGAGAAAAATAAATAAAGAGCTACAGAAAATTGTGTGAATCAACACCATGAAGCCACAGTACCAGAGCCGACCTATGCAGAGAGGAGCCTTGCCTGATCCTGGGATACACAGTCTCTGCTGGTATGCACTTGGTCCGAAAGGCATGGAGCACAGTGGTACTGACCCGGTCTGCTCTCCCCTGAAGGAGGAGGGCATTGCTTAGAAACTGGGCCATGCAGCTTAAATAAACGAACAGGGCATCCACCGCACTTTCACAGCAGGGGTTGAGAGACTGGAGGGTGGCCCTGAGCAGTTCAGTTTCTATAGAGGGCCTCACTGTAGAGTACCCTGGAGGTTTTGAGTGATACAGGATTTTTATTTAATGTTCCAGACATTCCAACAACAAAACCTTGCTAATTCGCACTAATGACTAGGAGAGCAACTGCAAATTAATTGCTAATTGGCAAAATTCATTAAATGAACAAACATGGTAAGAAATAACTGAAGATATAGCCTCCCCAAACAGACTTGGTTCATTTATTTTTGTGTGCCATTCAGTTTTCATGATTTATGCTAATATTTTTAAGCATAGTTGTAAAGGTATTTGAGTGGATTTTGGAAGAGTAATAAAGTCCAAGTAATAGCAGAGCTTGCAATATAGTCCCCTGTTATGTCTTACAGCATCACCACCTGGCAGGTAGTGATCTGCACTAGGAATGGAAGAGGTTTGCAGGATCTACAGACAGATTCAGCCAGGTCCCACATGCCATTATATCTATGTGGTCATCTTAAATGTCCTGCTCTCAATTTATTGTTTTCTTCATAAACACTTCATTTCTGGTGCTCACAACTTAAAAAAAAAAAAAAACACACACCCCACAACAAAAACAAACCAAACCAAAACCCAAAGAAACCAAACCCACTTTTGTGCTGAAACCTTTTGTTTGGTCTATCACCAAAATACAAGGTTTTTAAATTAATCAATGGTTATTTGGATATTTTACATGTACCCTTCCTGATGCTGCACTTCATTTTAATTCAATTTTGAGACCACCTTTTCCTTAAACTCAACCTTCCTCAACCCTAAACAATATGACTGTCCTAAAACCGTTAATCCTAAAAACTCCACACATCTGACCTGTGTCTGTACAGCCATAAACTGTGGTTTTATGCACCGGCACCAGTATTGTTGTTCAGCATTATAATATAGCTCACTGACATTGAAAAGCACCTTCTTCATGGAATTCAGCAGCAAGAAAACTTTCTCATTAGGCACTTTCTTCATGGATATCTTTAGAGTACTGAATTGCTTAGTGGGTTTCCAGGAAGGAGTGCTAAAGTTTCAGATGAAAAACGTTTTTTGCATTTTCTGGCTTAAGATGGGGAAAGAAGGTCAACCTTTCCCTGGCTGCATGGCTCTACTCTGCAGGAGCAAAGAGCCTCCACTCCTGCACAACTCTTAAGACTCAAGGAAGGAAAGAACCATATTAAAAGTACTTTAGCCTTAGAGCTCTGAAGTTAAAAAACCCCAATAGAGAAATTCAATTTCAGATATGAACGCGCACATTTCTGGAAATCTGAAGTGCTTAGCTGCTCAGAGCTGAAGTGCTACAACGGAAGGCAGATGGGCAATTGCAATGGATATATACAAAAGTTAGAAGAGTTTGAAATTGCATAGGTATTCTCTGCCTCAATGAACATACATGCTTCCCCCTGTTCGAGCTTACAGCCATGGACCCCATGTCTTACATTACTGCCTGCTCATCTGCCAGACTAAGATTTAGGGCAGAAAAATAAAGACTCATATCGCTATGCCATCTCTACTATGCTATGTTAACACGTTAAACACACAACAATCACTCTGGGATGGCACATGACCATCAATTTGCTCCATCAATGAGGCTTAATGCTAAATAAACCAATCTTTTAAGAAGAAAACATTTCTATATTAACTTATGTAACTGGCTATTTCAGGGTTTTTTTGGACCAAAGTTGGACATACCTCACAAATTCCCAAATCAATTGTGAAAAAAATATAAATTTTGTACTTGAATCCCCTAGTAAATTAAACCAGTTTTACTTGTTAGAGGAATACACCTAGTGAAAGCTTTGTCAAGGATGAGGGAGGACAACAGACTCCAGAGAAGCACAGCACACTCAGGCATACGGCAAACTAGCAGCTCACTGATCCTACAAACATTAATGCCTCATTATGCATCTATAGCACTGATTCAAGGGGTAAAGCTAAGAGATTCTTCCTAAAGAAACCAAAGGTCCTGGAGCATCAATATCTCAGTGTGATGGGTTTTCACCAGTGCAGATAACACAGTCTCCAAGGTTTTAATACTCTCCCACCCTTTCCCTCCCTAAGAAAGGGGTACAGATTGCTTTGACCCAGTACAAATGGCCTAAAATGAGAATGACTTGGAACCCACACAAATGATGCCTGATAACCTGGAAAGAGTCAGCTTTCTCCCAGTTTGACATACAGGTTGTGACAAGAAACAAGACACTTGAGAAGACAAGAAGAATTCACACCTTGCCAGGACTGCTTGCCATTTAGAAGATGGTCATCGTCTGGCAAGCAAAGTATTATCTGCCACTTACCAATCCTGAGGCTTCCTTGCCCTTAAATAGATTTTGCTTTATAGTGCAAGCCTGTAAAACAAATGCAAAAGGACTACAGGAAGTGTTTGCATAGGAAAAAATAGTAAAATATATAGTGCAGAAGAAAGAACTGCACATGACATTTTTACTGGAGGGTGTTTTATGTTAAAAGCACATTACCAGTATGACACTATAGTATTGTGCTTTAGGAGATCTGCAGATTCCCAGACAGTCCTACCCCTGCCTCTCACTACAGGCACGGAAACCAAGCTGAGACCTGTAGAGGTGGCTGCAGGAAATGGAAACAGCTGCAGCCTCGGAGCTGCATCTGACTGAAACAAATCAAGAGCACAGAAGAGTGTGCTATGATCACAGGGAGGGGCCTAAGATAGGCCACAGGAGGGGGAATTCCAAGGACAGTTTCACATAATACAAGAACATTAGATAAACTTAGAGACCAGACACAAATCCAAGAAACTGTCGCAAAACAGGCACCTAGTCTTGAACTGACATTGCCTTTCTTTTAAACAATTTAACTGAAACTACACTTACACAAATACAAAAACCATAGTGACTAATTACAATCCTATCATTATACTGGTTACGCTAACGAAATAAAAAAGTACTATGTATGGTGACCTGCACAAGTTACATACAATCAGATTACCTGATGAATGGCACCTAAGACTGTGTCACTATGGGCACACAAAGATAGTAAAAGCTTCACAAATTGGTCCAGGACTGGTAGACAAAGGTCCCCAAGGCCTTGTACTGCAAAGACACTGTTTGGTACCTGACGATTCAACAGAAGCAGCAACACAGACTGTCCCTTCCAGAACTACAACTTATTTTAGAAGACCCCATTACTGTACCCAGAGTGCTCTCTTTAAACCCAAGGGCCTACTAAGGCTTTGGTCCAGATGCTCTCCCACCCCAAAGAGCTCCATGAAAAAGGTGATGGATGCATTTTCTTTCAGCAATTTAACATTAACTGCCTTTCAGTTTAGCTGAGAATGAGAACGGAGGAAAAGAAGCATTGCATTCACCTTCTCCAGTTCATTCAAGATTTTGTATCCTTTGCTGTTCTCTTTAAAAATAAATACTCCAATATTTTCATCTTCTTTCATTCTCTACAGGCAGGATTTTGATTAGGAACTGCACCAGCACTCTCTTGGCCCTAATTAAAGGGCATGTAATACAACAAATAGATGGCAATGCCACAACATGAATTCGATCCAGCCTGCATCATTTGTTCATAACTTTCATTCACAGAAATGAGACTACTACTCTCCTTCCACATCTCTGTCAGGCTCCCCATGGAAATTACTCTCATCCACCCTCTTGTAGAGTGCAAAACATAAAACTTCGCTAATGAAAAATTGCTAGCAGAAGCAACAAGCACACCTCAGCTAACTAATCCATGGGATGTTCAGATCTGGAAACATAAAGTTTCCTACCTAATAAGGGTGTGCTGATTTCCATCAGATTGATGCCAGGATGCCTTGGAGTGCAATCAATACAAAACAAATAAATTATTAATTGCTCCAAGTAATTAAATTTATCAAATCCAAATAAAAATAACTGATATTTTATGGAATTGCTTCCAAAGCTGAACCTCTGAAGGGACAGTATTGATCACAGGAGGACAGACAGATGTTTCACATGTTCACAGCCGATGAGATCTGGGTTTGCATTAATGACAGGGAAGGAACAGAGCCAACAGCCTCTGATGCAGAGTAAACAGGCGGCGTGCCTGGCCATTTAATTGTCGGTCAGATCAAATATGTAGAATAAACATGTCTAAACACATACATACAACCCCATCTTCCTCTAGAAATATCATTCACCTTGACGCTGTAGTAAGCACTCAGCTCCCACTCCAAGAAAAAAAAACAAATTGAAGAGAACTCACACACACGCATTCCCCCCACAACGACAGTAAATTCTTACTCATTAATCAGTGCTAAAAAAAATGCTCAGTAGGCTAGTAAATATTTAAAAGCTGGTGAGTGTGAATATTTGAATCAATGGGTACTAAAGCTGTACTTGTAATTTTCCTTCTTCTACGTCTTTTTTCATTGGTCCAACTGGCAAGTTGTCTACAAGATCTCAGCTGGCAGATGGAGTCAGGCTGCTGGCTGGAAGACTTTTCTGAGGGGACGTGACCAGCTTTGAATGACTAAGCTGGAGCATCTCTCAGTCCTTTCTGTGGACTGAGATCTCTACAAACTCCTTTTCATCCCAGAGTTTTGTTTTGTTTTGTTTCCAGATGAGACATCACTCAATCGATTCTCTTCCAGTTCCTTTGTTTCCAAACCCGTGACAATAGAGCAAGGACACAGACTTATACCTCAACATGCAGGAGTGGGGACAAACATCCACCCTTTTCCATCCATCACCTTCCTTCTTAGAAGCACCACTGCAGCAATTCAACACCATTAACAAAATCACAACTTAAAATTTGCAGATAAGGCTGAGAGAAAAGATGAGCAACTTAAAACACTGAAGAGATGTTAAGTATGCCAAAGTCAAGTGCTCTGACCACAATAAAGTCAAAGACAAAGGTTAAACTTAAAAGAAAGCTGAACATGACATGGTACAGAAACACTGCGGTGAATTCAAAACAAACTCAGCTATGCCCTACAGAAGTAACACAATGCCTAGATCACAAACGTGTGGTTATTGTTGGTTTGTCTGGGCCCTGGAAAAGATTCAAGTTCAACAGCTCCCATTTTCCTTTCCTTCAGGCAGATCCTCAGCAAAGTTTTCCTTCCTCATAGCTCCCTGCTTTCCCTTTAGTCTCTTCCTCTCCTTTCCCTGTACAAATTCCCTAGCCATCTCTCATTTCCTCTGGCTCTTCGGCTGTCTGCCCTCCCAGCTGAGTAGACCTGGTATAACAGGAAGTTTTCCAGAAGTAACACTTAGGATTAATAATACATTTCTGGTGTTACTTTCATAACACTGTTTTACTAACAGTAAAGGCAAAGGTCTAAAATCCCTTTTCCAGAAACTCATGAAAGGCTTATCCCCTTCCAAAACATCTGCTACTGCCTCCTGTTCTCAGTGGCACCAAGGCAATACACTCCCTTGAATTAAGACGAAGCTTTTCATAATGCCCAGCTTCCTACTGCCTTAGAGAAACTTGCAGTCTGTGCTGTCAGGAGGCAAAGGGGAAATCCCATGCAGAGTAAGGGCACAGGGGCTGTGGCCTTCTTTGCCTGTGGCCACAGTCCCATGGAGAACAATGGGAGACTGAAGCCATTGTGATAGAAGGCAGCTCGTGGAACTCACTGGAGAAGATTACTCTTCAGTGTCTGCTGAAGGAGAAACTTTGGATTATGAAGAATAATGGCTGTAAGTGACCATTAATCCTAGGGCGGAAAAAACAAGTCTTCAAATTCATCCTGTGCATAAGATTTTGTAAGCTTTAACAACAGGGGAAATTTGAAAAGTCAGGGCTATTGTCATGAAACCTACTGGGAACAAATTACGTTGAATACAGATCACTAACTTTTTCTTCAAGGACTCATTTCTATAAATTAATTTTAACTCCAGTTTTCAGACTAATTGTAAATCCTCAGGGGAAAAAAAAATATCTATCTCTAATCAAAGAGTAAGTGCTATTATCCTGGGGATGATACGGTACATTTTTCACACGTGACAGAGGTTGAGTCCCTGATCTCAGTGCAAAATCCAACTTCACCTAACTATGAAGGCGTAAAGCACGGTAGCAAAGTACAAAATAAAGGAGGACAATAGAAGCCTTTAGGCGAGGAACTTTTTAGGTCCTCAGGCAAAAGAACTTACTGCAGGATGTGACAAGCCTTTAGAAATCATTTTCCAATGCAGTCAGGGCAAAACATCTTACGCTGGATGCTGCCAGAGTACAAGTTTCCCGTACAGTATCCCAATTCCTCACTTAGTCGTAGTCAGCTCCCACCCTTATCAATTCCACACCCCTAGCATGTAGAGGGTTTGCCACATAAATCCCACAAGTAAAATAATTTGCATTAGCATAGATTGTCAACTCTATACCACTGAGCACTTAAACATCTCTTACCAGTTCAAAAGGTATATAGTGACCTCATGTAATTAATTCTTCCTATCACCCAGATGTGAAGCAAGTGAGCCTACTAGCTCCTGTTTTAAAAACAGGGAAGACTTGCATAAGGAAGCCAGGCAACTAGCTAAAAGCCACAAATTAATTCATTTTGCTGGGTTGGATGCAGGTTTCCTATCTCCAAGTTACAAAGTGTTGTTTATTCACCTAAATCGGTGATTTGCAATCTTTTTCAATTTGCAAACCACTGGTACTTCTAATAACAGCATTATTCTCCTTAAAAATTTCAAGCAGAGCATAGAAAGTTGCTCTAGGTCATCCCAGGAGCTTGGATACTGCAGGCTGAAAGTTGCTGAATCAGACTGCCGTGCCTCAGCTTATCACTGCATTTTGTGAGCATTAAAGACGACAGGGAGAAGCACGTAGCACCCGTTTTCACAAAGGCTGGAATTTGAATTGCCTGTTTGGCACACGAAAAGCCTGCTGGCTTTGCCAGATGGTTCCACCACTGACAGGTTATTGCACAGCTTCTCTTCCAGAGGGGGTAAAAAAATAGAAAAGATCAACCATCACTTACTAGTTTTCAAAATCCAAATCAATCTCCATAAATTACTCTATTTATCTTAGTGCCGGCAAACACATCTGCCACATCTCCATAAATCTCAACACAAGGGCTGCAGTCTTGCCTGTCACTTGCCTGTGACTTTCTCAAGGCTGTAGTCCCTCACTCAAACAGGTAGCCTGCAGACAGTGGCACCTGTACACTGAAGGGGTCCCCCAGCAGCAACCTTGCTGATGCATACCGCCTCCAATGTGCACATGCACCCATACGCTGAAGCAGCATGATCCTAAACACTTCTCTATTAACAGCCCCAGGGTGTTCCCAGCAAGATCTGAAACTATTCTGACATCAAAAGAACATCCCATAAAACAGTCTTTAAAAGTGACCTAGAAAATTACTATGCCAAGTGAGGGTGCTAGGCAAGGAACCTACTTCTCCACCCTTGCTACAATAAAGCAACTAAGGATTATTTTATTTGGCTAGGAAAATAAAAAAAAAAAGCACTTGTACTGGGCAAACAGGATTTTGCTATCAAAACCCCCCTGAAAACATTCAGTCGGCCAGGCATGTTTACCTTACACAGTATCCCAAAATCCGTCACTAAGAGACAGGCGTCAAGTCTTGCTGATAAAACAGCAAGAAAGTTCTTTTCTCAGGGATATCTGTGCAACAGAATGAACAAAGGGGCTTTCCCCAAAAATATTTTCTGAAGACAATGGAAATAGGAAGGCTAAAAATTATATGCATTTATGTGTGTCTTTTTCAATACACAATCTGACCATCCAGCTCTTAAAAGCGCCTCTCGTCTATTAACACACGTGCTCTGTGAGGCTTATTATGTTCAGCTGTGAGCTCTGTTTGGACTAGACAGCTCCATTTGGGTCTGTCACATGTGTCTAACAGCAGAGTGGGCACACCAGTAACAAACACCAGCAAGTTCAGTTGCCCCTGCAAGGTGATGAGCTGCCTTTCAGAAAGCCAGCATTCCAGGTTTCTGAGTCTCCACATTTATGGAATTCCTTTCTTATTTTAGAGGCAAGAACTTGACTTTCTTTAGCTGTAAAAGGAGACCAGATGAGGAGACAGACAGGCAGACTGAAAGACATTAACAGAGATCCCAAGGGACCAGGACAACAGCCTACCCTCTGGCTTCGCAGCGTGACACCTGCAGATTTGAAGTCAGGAAACTTGATTCCAGCAGTCTCAGGAACAGCCTGAAAGAGATCGAAACAGGATGTGTTGATGGAGGAAACACAAGAAACACGAGATTTCATATAGAGACTATCTGAAGGGGAAACACTGTTTCCTATCACAGAGAACCACCTGCCAGAGCCACATGTCAGAGCTGAGGCAAGAGGAAAATCCCAAGCAAACGGATTCAGTGGGAAAATCCCAAGCATTTCACTGAGAAAAATACTCCAGTTAAGTTATATCTGGAGATCTCAAGCATTTTTGTTTGGCTGATTTAAACACACTGCTCTACACAGAGCCTTACACTCATCCACACAAGCATAAACTCTAACCCTAAATGGTACTCCTTATACTAATATACACATATTTGCACAATTTTCATCCTTATCTTACTTGGGTTCATTTCAGTGAACAAAACAGCCCAGGACTTCCCTAAATCTTGGCTTTTGACTGCAAGTCCTCTAAGGAATGAGCTGAGAAACCTCTGATCTGTACAGACATGAGCCCATTAAGGAGGACGTAAGTGTTCACGGCCAGGTTGGACCGCGCTTTGAGCAACCAGTCTAGTGGAAGGTGTCCCTGCTCATGGCATGGGGATTGAGACTAGATGATCCTTAAGGTCCCTTCCAACCCAAACCATCTTATGATTCTATGACTGCACCCCTCCAGGAAGGCATGCAGTTTATACACATTTTGGCATCTGTCCACGCGTTAGATAGCTTGCTTTCTTCCCCACTTCACATTTTAAGCACAGCAATACAAAGCAGCAAACTTCTAATGCTACTGCTGCTAGACAGCAGAGCATTTAGTTGCATTTCAACAAAATGGAAAAAAATAAATGCAATCCCTTAAAAACATCTGTGCTGCTGAGCAAGGCACAAGGTGAGCAAACTTTTAAATGATTAAGCCAGGCTATCTGCACTGGGGTGCACTATATGCACTGAATGGTGTGGGGTCCCCTGAATGGGTCAGCGATACTCACAATTCAACCTTAGAACAGCCACAATCTCTGCAAAATGCATGCTCAATCACGCTTTTCCAAAAGGAAGAGTCACCTCAAATCTCCTGATTTCTTTGGAGATGGCATCTGCCTTTCCACTCCCACATTTCTCTGCAGACAAGCTCTGTAACAACCAGGGCTGCCCCAAGATCATAAGAGAAGCTGAAAGACAATGACTCAGTTCCTCAAGTTCCCTGCCAATGACTCTCACACCTCTATCAGCTATCTCTATGTCTTGGTCTTGAGGTGGCACCTTGCAAACCACTCTGTGTGGCCAGGTATTAACATTTTTTTCAATTATCTGTGGACAGTCCAATAAACAGAGGTCCCAGGAAGAGATTTCAAGACATGACCATGGTGGAAAAAGTATCCTCTAACTACCAACACGGCTCATGAACTTGTAGGGATCACTTTGATCTTTGGTAGGATGTAGCCTCCCTGCTTGGTTTATTAGAGACAAGGAAGGTTGCAATCAAAACCCAATCCTCTCTGCTTCCTTCAGATGAAGGCTAGCTTTTAGGGTCCCCAAACTCTGCCCCTCAGCCTGTTGCTGAACAGCCCGACACAAGCAGTGAGGGTTAATCAGCATCGTTGGCGTCGCGGAGACAACTCTGACTGCACTCGGCGCATAAGCAATTAAATGGGTTCTTTTGCCTTGCGTGCCTGTACATGCTGTAAACGCTTCAACCTCAATTGACTCTTTGGTAAATGATTTTCCTTTGTTGAAACGATGCTGATGCAGCTCCTGATTCAAATTCTTAGTTAAAATGCAATTTTTTTCTAACATTTCCCGGCTATAGTTGGTAATTGACTCCTAATGGACTCTGTCATGGTTGAAATGATGCTAGTGCAACAACAGAAACTGCTTCCCTGCCCATCCTGGCGTGCCTATCCACTATATGCCTGCAGACAGGCACCAGCCAACATTTACGGTTGGACTCACTCACCTTGGCATCCTCAGCATCTTTCCAGCCCCATTCTCCATTGCCACCCCTTTTTCATTACTACCAACAAGCTGCTTTCTTCAGAGGGAGATATGACAGCATGGTTGAGCTTTACCAGATCAACCCTCAAGGGAATTCAGTCAAGGTACCCAGTGATATTATATTAATTACATAGAGGGGTGGAGGGGGAACCAAAAGAATGTTTTAAGGAAGAGGTGTCCATTAGGTACACTTCATCAAGCAGTAACTGTCTAGCATTCACTGTTTCTCTCCCCTCCCTGCACAGACCCTTTCGGAGGACAATGACACAAGCGCTCTCCGTTCACAAGGTGGAGGGACAGGAATTCCCAGGAACTCACTGGAAACATCTGAAATTTTGTAACAGCCCTTTCCGATTGAAGGTGCTGAATTTAGTTCAGTCCACGCTGTCCCCTTTCCAGAAAGGGAAATTGAGGTAACATCAAATGTCAATTGAAATCTGTGTTCTCAGCTCCTCAGACTTTAGCTTGGCTCAGGGAGAAATAAGAAGCAATAGCTCCCAGAATAAAAAAGTTCTCCAGCAGGGCTGCTCTGATAACAGCTGCGGATCAGGAGAGCGGCATGTACTGAGCTTGGGGAGACGTTGCCAAGACCCAAGAGTGTGGAAGAAAAGGGAAACGTGTACTAGAAAAAGAAAGCAGGTGAAAGACAATGAGTTTGTGAGACAACCCTGCACAGCAGTACCAGAATACACGTAGGAGAAGTAGGGAGACAGATGCTTCTCCCTGCCATGAGGCATGAATGGCTGGCATAATTTCATCCCATCTCTCAGGGAAGGAAAGGGAAACAGGACTTAAACCAGCATTTTTCAAATAGGAGAGAGACAGGGAGCACACCACAGGACTCTGACAATGGCTGCCTTAGATCAATCTGCCTTCCAAAAGACGGCACCAAAAAAGCCCCTGCCAGAAGGCAGCAGCCAACAGCTACTCCCCCCAAAAGAGCTGAGGGCCTGATCCCAGTAGGATTGCTGAAGGAAACACATTACCCAGACAGAGCATAAGCACAGGAAAGAAAAAAAAATTTTAAAAGAATTAAAAAACCAAGAGAAACGTTTACAGGTTTCTCTGTCTCCTTCTTCTGTGGCAGCTTCTTCTTGGGAGCCTTGCGCTCGGCACGTCTCTGCTCAGTGGTGGTGTCAGCAGCTGTGATGAGCTTCTGCAGGTCTTGGGTTCTCTTTTCTCTCTCTTTCTTCCTGGTTTCGATTTTGCGGAGCTCCTGGATGAGGTATTCTTCTTCTGCCACCTGCAGACCAAAGCACATAAAGGCAATTAGAGGAGCAGAGGAGGCCTAGCAAGGCAAGGGGGCCATCTACCGATAACAGCTCTGCTCTCGGCCGGCCTGGGAACGACTTTAAGCTCCCCAGCCTAATATCTTGGATTTTCAGAGCACATTATGCTCCATAGCCTTACCTGCATCCATGGCAATGCCAGTCTACAAACTGGCAGGTACTGTATCACAACATCCATGATACACCCTTCAGCAGCATCCATAAATGATTAATCCCACCTCCAGACAAAGAGACCAAGAGCACAGAGAAGGGTAAAAGAGTCCAAATATACTGTAGTTGCAAATGCAGTGATGTGAAAAGCTGGCTCCCCTCCCCAGACATAGCTGCTCCATGTTCTATGTGCTAGGCCTAGCATCAGTACACATGTCAACGTGGGAAGGACAAGCAGAGTCATTACACGCATGAACTTGTCATTAGAGGGAAACACTAACACAAAAGGATGCTTTTCCCCAGCCTTTGGGGAACACACAGTTCCTTAACCTCTAAACCCTGGGACCACAGATTCAACAAAGAGAACTAAACATGCAGATTTAGACTTTGATGTTTTCTGGCAAGATTTTTACTCTCAAGGAAATAATTCTCTCCCCATGAGACTCAGACAGTTACAAGGACATTGATCTGAGATTTTGTTTCTATTCAGAGGACTAGTACAGTAAGTGTCACAGAGAAAGTGATGGCAGTTACCAGAACCATAACTCTGCTCACCTAGCCCTCTCTCCTATATAGTCATATTTCTCAGTTATTGTCCTTTTGTATCCCTTAAAATGACATGAACTCAACAACAAAAGCAGTACTTAGGTGTTGCTCTTTTCTTGTCCGGTCTTTCTTTCCCTTTGCCATCCTCTGGCCTATTTCATCCACCTACTGATTCAACTCATCATAGATCTTTTGGAGTAGTGATGCTCTCTTCCCCAAGTTACCTGCTCTGGTGTCCTATTGTACAGCCTCTCCAGCTGTTCCTTCCTCCGCCTCTCATGGCCAGCATCGAAGACTGGGATTTTCAGGTCTGTGCCTGGAGCCGCACGAATATTAGCCAGCTTGGCACAGATGTGATAATATCGTTCCTTCAGGTCCTCCACTGATCTTTTCTGTGGAACACATCACAGGAGAAAAACATTATAGGAGAACCAAGTAAAACATTGTGCAGTAGTTTGCTATGAACCACTGGTTGAAGGATGTCAGACAGGGTATACAACACAGCATCCGGGAGGAAGATCAGCAGAGAGCCTTGCCAGACCCAGTGGAACCAGAGGGAAGCGGGAGTTTCTCAGTGAACTGCATGAATGAACTGTCAAGGGTTCACAGCCAGTTCTTTAAAAACACCCACCAGAGGGTCCAACAATACAGCAGCAAAGCACTCCCAGATAAAAGGACGCAAGGACAGTTGTCTCAAGAGAAGAAAACCTGCGAACAGGAAACTGTGACAAATGCACAAGAGGCCTCCCCACCAAGCTGCTCCAGACAACAACGATTCTAGTCATAACCAAGACGGTATCGGTTGCAATAACTCATTGCCCATTGTTACATAGTCTGAGCTGTGTTCTCTTACTCCAAGCACCAAAGGTGTTTGGGCTGCCCAGGTGGGCAGACTCTTGTTATTTCACTTTGCTACAAGCTCTTCATGTGAGTGTTTCAGAGGGCGACAACAATCTCCACCATTTCGAGCTGTTCTGTAGGAGTCACATCACCCCCCTGTGTCACCAGGAGTCATGGAACCAGCAGTTACAAGAGATTTACAATCATGACACCAGGGCTGCATCTTCAGACCACTGATGGTCCCTGCTTCACAGCAGAGATCACAGAAACCTGCACCAGGTCAGACCACAAGTCACGAGCAGCATCAGGGAAAAATCCCAATCCCCAGAGACCGTTAGCAGATCCTTCTCCCAGCACCTAGACTGGAATCCAGGACACGTATCCTGCTCACCTAAACAAACTCCCCAGCTGCCTTATCTTCAGGGAAGAATGAGTTGTTCTCCTGGCAGGGGCAAACCTAACTTTCTAATAAAACACAACAGGGAACGAGCACAAGTCACAGTGGATTTAATTACAAACAAAGCAAGCAGCAATGCCCTGTGCTGGAAATTCAATATTTCTTACTGCCAATAATCCATTATTTTCCTCTAATTAAGTTGATATAAAGGGTAATTTGGTCTTTGCAGTGCAGCAAGTCCTGCACGTGTCGTAGCAGCAGGTTGCTAGCAGCACCTTGGCCCCCAGGACTCACCTTGAACTGCTGGTGATCGTAGCGGTCATGAATCACCACAAAGCGCAGATCAAAACGCCGAGCCAGGTCAAAGAGGTGGTCTGTCTCAGCTTTGGTCCACGCATCATCATGGAGATACATCTGGTACTCCTGCTCCGAGTACACAGGTACCTGGACTGTCTATGCAGAGAAAAGAAAAACATGGTAGCTCTCTTGCAGCACTGCCCTTCTCACTGCCAGCTGGTAAGGGCTGAGATACTTGAGCCCAGAACAAGAGTAGCACACCGACAGGAGGGGGCTGCCAGGACTTTGAGCAATGGGTCCTGGTAGGAGAAAATTACAAACAGGCAGAGGACTTGATAGGAGCAACGTGTGATCTCAGGGACACAAACATGATGTCTTGGGGAGCCTACCAGGAACTACTGCCTGAGAGGTTGAAACCTATTTCAGGTGGCTGACACAGGCAGAGGTCAGCAACCCACATCCTGACTACAGGTTTCAAAATTATCAGGCTAACATGACATTGAAATTAAGGTTCAGTCAGCCTCCCTGCATTCCTCCTATATAGCAGCACCAACACCTTGGCATAAACTGCTCTGACAATTGACTCTACTTGAGTTGGGACACGCTCGCTTGTACGGGAAGAACGGGAAAGGCAAGGAGTGGTAGTTCCTAGCCTTTAGCACACCTTCTGCTTTGATACACAACCCACTTCTTTCATGTTTGGTGCAGACAGTGCTATGAAGATCTGAAAGGCTGGGTGCTGTACAATTGAGGGCCATAAACTTGGCAAATAACTTTGCCCCTCCCTTCCTCATCCACCATTTCTCCAGCAGAGCCACAGGGACAAACGACAGTCCAACTCTCAGTGTGTGCCAGGTGCCTAAAAAGCCAAACCCACACCACTGCCCCCACCCTAGAAATGCTCTGCAAGGGCTCTATCCAGAACACAAGTGTCACATGAGTACTAAAGGAACAGTAAAAATACTTACTGTATTAGGGGAAGTCCTAGCGCATGGTAAAGCAAAAGTGCAAACAAGCCCTTGCTTTCCTCCCTTACCCCCTTGCACCACTCCTGCAGTGGAACTTTGCCCAGCCTGAGGAGGGGCATCGTGTGGATGTGAGCAGCATGCATGCTTCAACACCTCTATGCCCTCCCGAGTCCTACACCAGACAAGTCATCCTCATGAACTCCATACAGCTCAGAGGGGCATTTCTGTGCTTCCAAATAACAGCCTCTTTAGGTCTACTGCCCTTCTTCCATCACTTAGATACAGACACTTAAAAGTGAAGTGTACCTTTTGAGAATGTACTGCACCTCAACCTTCAAGTACCACTTCCACCAGGAGAAAAGCCATCCCATTGGACACCATAAAGATGTCCTAAGTACATCACAAAAAAAATTTTCTAGAGTAGCACACATACATGAAAAGAGCCAGCAAGGCCCTCTGCAGTGGATGGAAGTGGACAATAGCAAAGACACTTGCAAAACACTTCCTCTGCTCTACTCATGGCTGCTCAGGTGAGAACTGCTGAGAAGTGAGAAGGTGGAAACTTATTAGATGGAAAGCTTGAGCCAGCGATGGGATGACTATACATTCAAATGCAATATAGCCATGAAAATGCAAATATGACCCCCAGAGAGGGATTTCCAGCAGAAGCTGGCAGTGTTTCAGTTGCACAACAAGACCTTGGCAGGAATACCAACTACAACTCTACTGACTCCTGTTCAGGAAAGATGAACTGAAATGGGAACAAGTACAGAGAACAGCAACAAGGATGAGTAATGGGGTGGGGAGCTTGTCTTCCCACAGCAAATTGGAAGAGAAAGGAGACTAGCAAAGGAAGTCTGAAAGGGAATCTGACGGCAGGCTTCAAGTATGCAGACTGCAAGTATGCTAGATGGAATTAAAAGAATACCCACAGGAAGGAAAGAAAAATTGAAATAAGGACAAAGAAATTGGCTTGCAAAGAAATGCCAATTTAACATTGAAAATTTAACCTGGAAATGAGAAATGGTGCAGAGACAGTCTGGAACAGCTTCCCAAGGAAGCACAGGGGCAGGAAAATCCAAGTGCTTTTCAAAAGGAACTTGATCAGTTCATGAAAGGGACTGGATGGTGCAGGATCTGAAACAGCCACGAAGAGGGTTCAATGGCCCAGAAAACCCATCTCTGTCCTACATTTCACACTATGACCACTCACACAATGATGGGCTTTAAATTAGCTGAAGTTGCTCAGGAAAGATCCTGGAACCATGAAACAGTCCTGTGAAAATATCAGCACAATGCCTAGTAGTGGTGAAAAGACAAACTGAACAATAAAAATGATCAGGTAAATGAAGACAAACACAGTCATTGTACAAACATGCCATGCTTCCATAAGTGAAACACTCACTCACTCCTAGTCTAGCCATTTCAAAAGAAAGGATATTTGAGAACAACAAGAGTGAGACAGGGCACAGAACGGCAGATGGATGTCAAATTACAGAGAACACAGTACGTAGCAAGGACAATTTACTACATCACGTAACACAAGATCTCAGAGGCACCAAATGAAACCCCAAGGCAGCAGTTCAAAATGAACAGAAGAAAGTACCTTTGCACACCATACAAAATTAACCTGAAGAACTCATTAGGATATTCACAAAACAGCTTTCTGCCTTGAATGTATCTAGCAAGAATTATTAAACACAAATTCCATGTTAAGAAATCCTTAAGCTAAAGACCACCACAAGCTAGGAAAAAATGCTCTATATTTGCCCCATTCTCACGCTCTTTCTCTAAGCTGTTACTAACAGTAGCCAGAAACAGAATACCAGCTGAGAGAGGCCTTTGCTCTGACACCAGTGAAGCTGCTTTTATATTCCCATTTCACATCCCAGATCAAGGCTCAGTGTACACTGTGAAACCTGAGTTTACATTTTGGATCTCACAATGAAGAGAAGAAATTTGTTGTGGAGACTGGAAGCACAGAGAAAAGGCAAAGCAACTGAGCAGTGATGCAGGAGTAGGGTTAAAGCTCTTGAGCGACCAATAGGACATACTACACAGGAAACGGGTTCATGCCAAGGGTAGCAAGAGATTCAGGCAGAGGTATCAAGTATCTGAGAAGGAATCCACAGAAGAGTCTGGAAAAGTAAATAAAATTCCTCTGACATAGTAAATATCTGCAAAATGCCTCATTAGTGCCTTCTACCCTGTCAGCCATGGATCCATAAGGGTAACAACTTGCTCCTGATATTATGTAATTGTGCGTGTGCAGATGGCAGAGGTCTGCACCACTAATCTAAAGATTGCAGCCTTGCTGAAGGCTCCTCTGCCTGTCAATTCACAGTACACGATAAAGTTAAGGAAACGAAAATCATATAATTACAACACCCATGTGTGGCCCCCTCTGATAAACTCAGTTGAACTCAGCCAAAAACTGTTACAGCAGTAGATTCTTAGAGACAATTACACTCCCAAGTTTCACTCAGACAGCTAGGTAGGTGCCTTGACTGAGTCATGCTTCAGACTTCCACCCTAGGCACAAGAGAAGAGATACCACAGGAGACTCTTACCAATATCCCAGCAAGAGGAAAAGCACCAGTTAGAGCTTCAGCCTTCTAACATGTAAGGTCAACCAACCACTTAACTCCACAGAAAGCCAGGCTTTGTTAGAGTCGATGCTCCGTGGGTTACAAACTTAAAATGTTGTATACAGTTATACACAAGCAGAGCTTTTGTGGAATCATGTCAGCACAAATTTTTTTTCCTTCCCCTTCAGATTTGCACCATGAAGGGTGTTAAACTACATTATGGAGGCACCCTAACTCTGCTCCTTCCTAACTTTAGAGGTCCTGACTTTGAAGTACAAATCTTGATGTAGTTTTCTTTGTGCATACACATGAAAGCCCCAGCCACTCAAAGCAGATACGTCTGGGACAAAAGACGGCAAGAGATTACAACACATTGTGACAATTTAATATAAGATGCAAAGAACAGGGTACTGCACCACACTGATACCACAAGAGCAATTTCAGAGGGAATGCAACGTAACTCAGCATCTGTGCTGGAATCTGGCCAAGAGGCTGCAAGCCAGCTTTTTGGCCACAAAGCTCAAGCCATTTTTTTCATACTGAGTAAAACAACAAGACTTATGACTTTAATGTCTCACTTGGAACAGAATATCTTTTACTACCCAGAGCCTGTAATTAGGGAGATGATGTTGGTTAGGAACTGAATTAGACAGCAGAATGCCTCCTTGCCAAATCTGTGACTGCACACCTGAAACACAGGGGGCTCTACCAAGCTCTGACCACATATTGAGCCCACTTAGCTTCAATGATTTGGAGACATCATAGTCTGTGGTCACATGGCTGCAGGCCATACTGCAATTGCCAAATCTAACTCAGCCTTCACTTGCTGAAAGAAACAACTTCCTGTCTGGACATTCAAGAAGCTGACCGAAGGGTATTTTCCAGCTGCTATTTATATGCTTTTGTTTGAAAGTGCTTCCACTTACTTTATTGAACCTGGCAAAAGGGTAGTCCTTCCCTTCCTCTGCTGCTCTCCTCCAGTGGTAGAACATTGCGCCATCTTTTCTTGCTGGGTTGGTGAAAGGCATCCACTTCCAAGGTCGGACTTTCTTGGACCCCAGTTTTGCCTTGACTGTTCGATAACCCTGAGTTGTATCACTTGGCAGCAGCGGAGGTGCATCCCTGAGATGGAGAAAAGCACTGGCTGACAAGACGCAAGCAGCAGCCCAGGACAAACCCAAAGAGATTTCAGACTCAGAGGGGGATCTGCCACCACAATGTTTACGGTGGGAAAACCCATGTTTAAGTTTTATTCCAGGTTTTGCACTTCCCAGACTGCAATGCTTCGCACATCAGAGGACAGAATACACAGCATGGATAGGTTTGAACAGAACCATCTGGAAAGCAAACCATGCAAGAGACCTTGGAGGCAAGGGCACAATCTATAACAAGCTAAATACAGGCTGCAGCATTCTTTTTGCAGAAACAAAAGCAGGTGCTATTCCCTGTTGCGAATAAGAGAATTAGATACAGAAGGGTAAGAACACTGCCTTGTCTGCACTAGACTATTGTGCCTACACCTAACTCATCTACACAGACCAAACCCCTCAAATTTAGAAGAGAGAAGACAGACACTGTCCATGATTGTCTGAGAGAAGGGTACAAGCATGGGCCAAGCACAAAGGGGAATCAATCTGGGAAGCGATACTGCCCAATGTTTCAAGAGGATGCTGCCCTGCCACCAAAAGCCCAGGCTACCCCACAACCTGCACAGATGACCATAAGCTCTTACTTTTTGTCAGAGTAGAGGAGCGCATAAACTTCTCGGTGCATTCCTTCCGGCCTCTTGAATGTCAATGTCTCTGAAGATTTCTTGGATTTTTTCTGAAACAAAGGAATTGTATTTGAGATTCAGAAGCACCAGTCCCTAAGGGAACATTAAACTACATAATCTGGCACCCTGTGACGGTTTTCACTTTTATCTGTTTTTAGACACCTTGAATTTCTCCAGGAAAGTACCCATTCCCAATGGAAGACACTGACAGACAAACATGCCCACTTTCAGTGATAGCACTCACCAGTACTCAGAGAGTACTCTTGTTGCTGAAAACACATGCTTAAATTCCAAGTTGAATATCTGGCTGTAGTTTTCAGAGGCTGCTGTACTAAGCCTTTTTTTACTAGCTAAGCACTGTCCTCAGCTGAAGGCATTAATGCATTTAATTAAGTGATTCTTTATGTTTTAGAGAAGATAATCAGAAGCATCTTCCCACACTCTCTTAGCTTTCATCACTTTGTTCTGCAGCAACTTCAGTTTTTACCACTTGTGATCAAGCCCTTGCAGCAGCCCCATGTCAAAACTACTGGTATCACCTACAAAAGTAAACCCCTGTTCCCACCTCCACTCTCCCATTTATACAGCAAAGAATTTTTTTTTTTTTATATATAGTTTCTTCATACTAAGAATTCAGTGCAGATGACTCAGTCTGGCCCTTAAAACCTTGTCAGAACTGATGGTTTCTAAGACACAGTCCACCTCATATCACATATACAAGTTTATAAAGTAATCAGCTTTGGATTCAGGTAGATACAGTAAGAGCCACATTAACAAGGTATACTTTATTTAAGTGGGCCAAGTTTACTGAGTAGTCCAGAGCACTTGGTCTAACTGTACCATCTTTATAACTACTAGCCATGTCACTACTTCAAAGTACTTGTTTACCATATCGCTACAAACTTTTAAATCAGAATATTTTGCAGTAGTAAAACTAACACTACATCATAAATTGTACTAAATCCATACAGTCACCTTTATCAAGCAAATTCAAAATCCCATTAAAAAATAATAATCTATCAGTTTGGACTACAACTACTTTCCATAAAACTTCATGACAGACATTCATTATATCAGCACCTTTTCACTCCTAATCAAACACCTTGCTCCTAGCATGTCCATCACTTTGCCCAGGAGCAATGTAAGGCCAATCGAGGCAGTTACGCACGGGTCACCACACACTCTGTTTGAACACAGGCTTCTGGAATTCCCCCAAAGTTCCCAGATTTATTAAAAGTTAATATCAGCAGGCCAGAGATCAGCTCAGCCAGCTCTTTTAGGAGCTGAGAACAAATTACTTGGTCCTGTTGATTTAAATGTTTTTATGCCTAGTAATTTTTATTTTAACATTCTCAGTCACTAATGGACTGGAAAGTACTTCACAGTTCTCTTGTGATTTAAAGACATCAATCTGTTTCTTTTTTAATTGAGAACAGATCTATTTCCTGAGCAAGTGCTGCACTGTTATTAGCAATTTTGCTCTCTCCACGCGATAATGGCTTATACCTTTGGTTTGATTTAGTTTTTGTACTTTGTAGAAATTCAGAATGTTTCACGCACAGGCCTAAGTGGCCTCCTGCACTCCTCCTAAAACCTCTCACTGTATCTCTCCTTCCTCTCTCTTTCCATTAGAGTAAATTTGAGGAGAAAGCCATCTTATTCTCTCCTCCAAAAGAGCCAGATAGCCACCAGCACTCCTTTAGCACTCTGCTAGCTAACAAACACATCTAAATCAAAGAACTCACAACTCTGAAAACTCAGTGGCATAACATTGCAGGCTAAATCCTGCCAACGAGCTGCTCACCAGACATACTATTCACCAACACAGCTGATAACTAGTGATTTTAACATTTTAGTCTCTAAATTACTAAAACTCATCAGTTTTCCACTACACCAATTATAGTATGTGTCCTGTCCCCAGTAAGGTAGTTATGAAACCACTGTGCCTCTCTTCACAAACGTTTCAGTGGAGGCAAAGACAGTCAGGAAGTACTTTCACTGATGGGGTGGTTGAGTATGTTTGGGTTTGTTTTGGTTTTTTTTCCAAACAAATACACAGGCTTTACTTCAAATTAAACCATCTCCATACCAGAGAGCTCCTGGGGACATCCTCTCCCCTGGCTCATTTCCAAGGACCTCCACATCTCATAACCACTCAAGAGCTAACCTTCCCAACACCTTGCAAAACATGGGACATCCAAGACCTTGCCCAAATTTAAAATACAGAGACAACAACATACCATAGCATATTACCACACAGAACACAGCACGTGACAGCATAGGTCCTTAATAGAGCTTATTAACTTGCCCACATTCCCACAGGCAACACATCCCAGTTCTCCCAAACCCTAGCCACACACCTTCCCCGCACAGGAACTGCTCCCATGCTTTGAAGACATTTACCATTAATTCAAGTCAGACAACGTTTTTTTCTTCTAAAATAGGACTGCGTGATACTATTTCCATCTGCTTGGGGGCTAGATGGTAAACACACTTCACACTTACTCAACAAAATGAGAATTTCAGAGACAGGTGAAAATGTCCTGAGGCCAGGCCCAGCTCACCAGGACATCACTTACACAGTTCCAGCTTAAATACCATGCCAAATGCCACAGCCCAGTTAACTAAGAACACCAAGAATCTAGGAGTAAGGCCCTCCAGGCATTTCCAGATACTCCTAGGAAGCCCGAAAATAAACAGACTATGGTTGGAACTTGCTTTATTCCATTTTTTTTACAATATTCACCTCAGACACCAAATGCAAGGTCAGTCAGTGCTTAGAAAACAAGCAGCAGCCCCTTATGGCACCACAGTTCACCTTATCCGAGTTGATGATATCCTTTTTGTTGATGGTGCCCGTGTTCTCCGACTCTACACCGCCCAGCTCCAGGATGTCCCGCACGTCTGCACCGGTCGCCATCTCTCCGCCTGCCCGCTGGCCTTCTCTGCCGCCCTCCTGTCCGTCCCCTCCAGCTCTGGGAGGGAGGGGGAAACCAGGGGGCCGGGGGTTAATGTGCACTTCCCTCAGGGGCTATCCCATACATACACAAACACGCATATGTGTGTGTGTATATATACACGTATATCTACATACATACACGCACATACATACCCATACA
>NW_009616069.1:0-14979 GCF_000690535.1 Cariama cristata
ATTATTATTAACCATTTTTAGTTGCTTTTTCAAATACAAAAGTCAAAGACTTTACTTGTAAACATTGAACAAAAACACTATTGTATTTTCTTGTTTGCTTGTACGTTTGAATATTTAGTTACGAAAAAGATTTAAGAAAAGATTGTTATGTGCCACATAATCACTCATCAATAATTAACCTGCACAACAGTTGCATCTTTTAACACACATTTCTGAGATTATTGAAACGAAGTTCATGCCTGAAAAATCAAGTTGCTTTTTTTTTTTCTTTTTACTTATATCCTTGAACTTTTGGCAAAGAAAATGATTCACAGAATTAAACAGAACAAAAAAAATAACTCTAATGACTTTTTAAAATTTAAAGTTTTATAGAATAAATTTCATGCCATATAAAATTAGAATGAAATTCAAATTCAACTTGACTCAACTTTAATGCATTAGTTCACTGGAAGACAAAGTCCATTTTAACCTTACCTAAAATAAAAAGGTTTTAAAGAGATCTATATGGAACATATACCATTTATACTATTTACCTTGACAGCAAAGATCAAGCCAACAATCAAGCCAATTCTCTCCATAGACTATTCAGAGTGCTTGGAACACTGACACCATTTAGAAATTAAATGTTTCGTTTAAAATTAAATAAGTGGTAGTGGATTAAATATACCATGCACACAATCATGTGCAGGGTCTCTGAACGATGCAGTATTACATGTCCATATTAGCATCTTAATAACCATAGAAACAGACTCTCTACATGAAAATTTAATTCATGTTATTAAGATGCTGTATTTTTAATAAGCACTATTAAAATCAAAAGCCTTACTAAACCATGTAGGAAAACAGGCAAAGAGTAGTAATATGACAACGGAATTCACATTTTGTCTTTTTTGTAAAGCATAGGCATTTAATGCAGTGTTTCATTGGGCTTTTTTCTTTTTTACCTTCTTTGAGATATTTATTATATGAAGGGATTTTTTTTAAGTAGTAATGCATTTAAAAGCTTGATTTGGAAAAAAAAAAGAAATTATATAAGGTTTATCACTAAGCATTGTGGAATACTACACCTCAATGTTTTAAAGCATATCCAGTTCCCAGTACATTTCTAACTTGGGCAGAAGAAGTCTCAAAGTTCGGACCAAATCATGTTATCCAAAAAACCCAGCGCCCAAATAACTCAAAACAATTTCCCAAAAGTGAACCAAAATGGAATTTTCTTCCTTCTGTTTTTCCTCACCTCTAATCTCTTGGAAACATTCCAGTCTTAGAAGTTTCAGAATCTGCATTCCATCTATGGGATTGATTTACACCCCAAGAGAGAGGGAGGGAAGGACTAAGACTAGAACTGGAATCTAGCTTTCCTCTTAACTGCCACTTGTCCATGAACATTAACAAAAATAAATTATTTCTAGCTAGGCTATAGCACTATTTTTGAAAAATAAGATTAATAATATTCATATTCTGGACATATCCTATTTGAGTATTGATATTCTGCATCTATTGAGTGCGCCCGCTGAGATTTCTTAACTTATATAGAACTACTGCGTATAATGAAAGAGCATTTTTGTTAGTCTAATGCATTTCAAATACCTTTAATATAACTCATACACAAGATTCAATTGTTCAATGATCATCTGGGATCACTGGTAACCTAAGAGATACTGTGCATTATTAACAGCAGCTTTGAACACCAAAAGATTTAAAATTACTGCAAGCACCTTAGAAGATTCCTGTGGTGAATTAAACCTCTGAAGGAAGAATGAAAACTATTTGGTCAGATACTATATAACGGATATCACACAGAAGATATTTTAGTACTTTTTTGTAAAGACGTTCTATAATATATACAAACCATAAAGGGAAAAAATAGTAGTTAAAAGAATAATACTTTTTTCTTGCCAGATATGTGAGCACCTTCAGTGTCCTCAGAAAGAATTGGGTAATATCACATTCACTGAAGAGTCCATCTGGTAACATGATTTGCCAGAAGGCATCAGGAGGATTTACTGGATTTTGCTATAACCCGCTACATTGAAATGTACAGGTTTTATTTAACAACATCAGAGAAGCCAAACCATGAAAACAAAGACTATCTAAAAACTCTGTTCTGTATCATGACCCAGAAGTAGTAATACTACTGTAACAATTTATATTCCATAGTATACTGTAGTAATAATAATAATGTTGTTGCCAATCAACATCATTTAAATGGTAGCATTTTACCTGTGTGAATCTTCTCATCTACTGGAGCCTAACAAACATGTTAAATCACCCTCTGGAATTGTCTGACTACAAAGGAAAGCTGGCGATATCAAAATCTCTGAATGCAAGTTAACTCATATCTCAAGTAAACTGTGTGTAAGCAGCAAACATTCAGCTAATCCTCTACCGTGATGAAGACTGCTCACCAGATATTCTCCCCTTAATAGAACTGTCTTTACTACAAAAAATGACGTGTCCTCATCTTCTATTAAGTAAGACATGGCAATTTCAAAAGGCAAAATTTTCAGTCAGAACAGAGCTGCTGTATACATTAATACAAAGAATAAAAAAAGCTGTAAAATAGATTACTGTTCTAATATATATATAAACATGAACACAGAGGATGACTCTATAAAAATAAACAAACAAATCAAGTAGTTTGAAGAAAATTCAACTGTCTTATTTCTCAACAAATAAATTGCCAAAATACTCTATAAAGCCACTTGCGATCAACTTTTCATCAATTCTGTTACTGCTTGAGAGTAATAGAAGCAATCCATGTAAACTGCACAGAAAGTGCTCTAAAGACCAATAGATTCAATGCATAATTTCACCAAATGTGTGAGACTTACAAACATCAAAACCACAGGAACAATCCTATCCTAACCCCAAATACAGAGTGCCATTCAATGATTACCGTACTAGGATGTTGATTCAGTGCGCTACAGCTCAATGAACTGCCACATTCATCCAATAAAGAGTTTTTTCATGGCTTTAACAGGGGACATTTTTGCAATAAAGAATTGTCACTTTACTAGTATCCTCAAAATAATTATTCTTCTCTACTATTGTTTTCTCCCTCTATTTCCCCTACCACTAAAAAGGGAAAATATGAAAAGAAAAGCTAGGGAATTTGATCTAAAGTAAATTTAGCCACAGAATCAGAGCATCAGTTGAGGTCAGAAGGGACCTCTGGAGCTCATCCCTTCCAATCTCCCTGCTCAAAGCAGGATCATCTACAGCAGGCTGCCCAGGACCACATCCAGTCAAGGCTTAGACTGCCTCTGGGGATGGAGATTCCACCACCTGTCTAAGCAACCTTCTCCAGTCTTCGGCCACCCTAACAATAACATTTTTCTGAAGTTCGAACAAGTTTCCTTATATTTCAGTTTACGCTCAATGATTCTTGTCCTTTTGCTGAACACCACTGAGATAAGTCTGGCTCCATCTTACCTAGACCCTCCCATCAGTTATTTATATACATAGATAAGAACTCCCTGAGGCTTCCCTTCTCCATGCAAGGCAAATCTCAGCGCTCTCAGCCTCTCTTCAAATTAGAGATGCCCCAGTCCCTTCATTGCCTTTGTGCCTTTTTGCTGGACTCACTCCCTTAAGTTCACATTTGGTTTTCTCCTCGTTTGGCTAAAACAGGGCTACTTCTTCTTTCAGTAGTTTTTCCTTCAGTTAAGTTTCTTATAAGTAACTGTACTTTCAGAAAGTGCACATCTTTCAGACAGTGTCTGCTTTCAGAATTGGTAACGCTTGATGTTTATAGTTGTTACTGAAGTAATAGTGGGATTGGTATGCAGAAAGGCTCACGTTTATGCTTATTCCTGTGGGAACCAAGGTCACTGCTGGCTCTCTTATGTTCCACAAGTGAAAAGTCGTAAAAGCGTCACACCTATGGAAAAGTGCAGATGGGACAGGTGACAAAACACTGACCAACGAGGTATTCTACCCCATATAAATCATACTCGGTATAAAGCTAAGAAATCACAGGGGTTAGTCTCTCTTCTTTCATGGCCGGCATCCCTGTGGGACCCTGCTTATTCTCCTGCCTCCGATCCTGATCCATGTATTCCTGAATCCAGTTCCTGTCTGTTGCTGAGTCCAGTCTGGGACATCTAGGTGCCCACACTGCCATGGCAGCGGTGCGAGCCACTGCAGCCTGCAATTCCCTGACCACCATTGGGAAGCTCATTATTGGTTTTGTATATTTTTTCCTTTATTTCTATTATTAGTAGTATTAGTATTAATATCATTATGCTATTTTTCACTGTTATTGTTTTATTAAAGTTGTTCCGATTTTCCAATCTGTAAGTCTCTCCCTTTTCTCCTTTCCTTCCTCTCTGGGGAGGGGGGAAGGGGTTAATAGAGAGGATGTGCCATCCCAGCCTTCAACGGTGACAGTTTTGTCCTAGAGAGCCTGAAGGATGACCTCCCACAACCTACTGCCAACACTCTTCCTAGGGCAGCCCAGAACGCTGCTGGCCTTTGCCATACAGGCACGCTGCTGGCACACAGCCTGCCTGTCGTTCAGCAGAGCTCTCACGTCCTTTACTACAAAGCTGCTTTTCAGCTGGTGAGCACCCAGCCCCTAGCGGTGCATGGGGCTATTCATCCCTAAGTGCAGGACTTCGCATTTCCCTCTCTTCAATTTAATGAGATTTCTCTCAGCCCATTTCTCCAGCCTATCAGAGTACCATTGAATGGCAGCACAATTCTCTCATGTATAAAGCTCTCCTTTCAATTTTATGCATTATTAATAATGCAGGTCATCAATAAAGGTGTTAAAAAGTATTGGCCAGTATCAACCTCTAGAGTACAACAATAGAGTCTGGCCTCTAGCTAGACTTTGTGTCACTGATCACAAGCCTTTGACCCTGGCAGTTCAGCCAGTTTTCATTTCACCTCACTGTCCATCTATCTAGTCCAAATTTAATTGAAGTTTGTCTTTAAAGATCTAATGGGAGACAGTGTCAAACACCTTCCTAAATTCAAGATAAAAAACATCCACTGCACTCATCACTTTGTTGTAAAAAAATGCCATTTCCTAGATAAATTCATGGTGCCTACTCCTGGTTACCAGGACTATTTGTTCCATCACTTCCCCAGGGATTGAGGTGAGGTGTCTTGTTTCATAGGATCTGACATACAGTCATTTGTATACCATCTATGTTTAAGCCAATTACAGTTTACACAACAATTTGCTCATTGGGCAAACAGCCTTCAGGCAAAACCTACATCCAAGTTTCAGTTTATCAATAGCTTTCTTCAAAGAATCTATCATTTCTTCCTGGAGAGTTTGGCATCAAAACTCCTTCCAGTTAACTTACTGCAAAACTTGTCATTGTAGTTAAAATTACAAACCTTTTTTTCAAAACCACAAAAACACCTTTTTAAATTAATACAATCAAAAAATAAATGCAAACCCAAGTGTGCAAGTCTGAGTAGCGCCTTTAACAGTATGAATTTTGCATTGTGGCCCAAGAATATCACATTAAGAAAATCCTGAAAATATTCCTGGAAATAAGATATAGACGATACCACAAAGACAGCTGTCCTTTCTAGAAAATAGCCTTAAAGTTTTGTCCTGGATTGAGAATATCTGTTTCCCATGTACACAGCATTAAATAATTTCTCCTATCTGTAAGAAACAACTTTTGAATGAAACATGAAAACAAAAGTACCACAAAAATATCTGTAAGCATAAGGAATAGAGTATGACTGAAAAGACGGTAACATTAAGTAACCTATACAGTGTGTTTCACAGTTACTGGAAGTGAGCAACGGAAAATGATGTCCAGAGGAAATCTCATATTCACAAAGCACATACAAAGATTTATACTACACTGGCAGCCAGTGACACTTTTGTACATCCAAAGTGAATTACATTTTTTCATAGTTATAAGAAAAGACAACATAAGCGATGCACATCACAAAAGCATCGTTACACCTTTTGCTTGAAAAAAGAACCATCCTGATAAAGGAAAACTGCTGCCCATCACTGATTCCAGATTGTAAAACTGACTAGATTTATCATAGATTTTTTTACTTTCCTGTGAGAACCGGGTGCAGGATAATGCCACAAGCAATCTAAGGAAACAGATATATCAAAAGCTTATTAATATAATGCAAATCCTATTTTCTATTATTTTTCATTATGACTGACGAGCAGGATATTCCATTTCTGCTTTCTTGATTCTAATTGATCTGTACTGAATTAAAGAAAAAAAAAGCATCTGTATGTTAGAGACAGGACATTATATCAACAGAGCAACGATCAGAATCCGCTATTTTGAACTAAATACCAACACTTCATTTTTAATTCTACTGATCTGTTGTTTAAATCGCTATGTTCTGGAATATTGGAAAACATATTCTGAAATTCTCAAAACCAATTCTGTGGTTGAAGTCTGTTCTTGAGAAATTTATGATGTGGAAGAAGTATCATTTAAGATAGACTAGAAGGCTGCTCTATAGAAAGATTCCACAAATCTAAATAAAGATAAAAGACAGAGCCCCCTATTCATTATTAAATAAGCAAACAACAACAACAACACCCCCCCCAGACTTCAAAACAAGATACTAGTACACTAAGGTCATGTGTCAAACTCAGCATTTCCTCCCTCCTGCATTTCTTCCCTTATGTCTTCAAAAATAACTAATAATACGTATGGCAAATTGGCATTTTAAATCTTGAATTCCTCAAAGACAGGAAAAAAGGAATGTTAATATGAAAACTTGCATATCTTTAAAGTGGAAAGGAACAGAAAGATAATTTATTAATGGAAGAGAAGTTCATAGTTTTTATTTGGTCTTTCCAGGAAAAATACACTAAACACTTAAAAAAAAATGTAGAAAACAAATCATTTCCCAACATTTGTGTCCTTCACATGTACATTTATGATTAAAACTTTCTGGAAAACAAAAGCATTTATTATGCTCCAGAGATTTAATATTTAACTCCCGATACAGGATAGTTTTTTACGCTCTCTGGACCAAAGTAGGTCTATTATTATGAAGCTGATCTAGCAGCAGCCAGTTGGGCACTATGCCCAAAACTCCTAATAAAGTTCTAATTAATGGAAAGGGAGTTGTAAAAAATCAGACCTACTTAACGATCATTTGTAAGAGTTGTGCATTGTTAGTGATTCCTCTACTTGTGCTACAAAAGTGTGCTGACTGGGACAGCTGCATGTCTAATCTGCAAGTATTTTTTTAATCCAAAACATGAAAACACCCCCAAACTTACAGCAGCAATAAGAAAAGGATTATAACTACACAAACACTTAGCCATCTCCAAACATTGCCTTTGGAGTCTTAGAGTGACAATGTCATTACCTGGTCCTATACTGCGTCTGCCACTGTAAAACATGCATACTATTGGACTGATGTTATTCAAAGAAGCCACAAACTTACCACATCATATATAACAGTAATTCATTACAGTGCTAGATTGGCCTTCTTTTTTTTCCTAAAAAAACCATTATCATTCCCCACCATCAAGCAACTGTGTAATAAAGAACATACACAGACAAATCAGTAAGATATCAGAACTGTCAGAACAGGAATCCAGACAATTCACATATTGGTCTTATATAGTCACATTAACTGTATGTTGTTTTAAACAGCTCAATTATGGAACATTTTGTATCACACATGTTTTAAATTTATTTTACAAAAGAATACTAAATCCAGCTTGCCCTTAATGCTCCATGCTGCTTCTGACATACCCATTAAAGAAGAATCTTCCTCTTCTATGTACTATAGCTAAAACTTTATGCACCACTTGAAACACAAATGACTGCTTAGTCTCAAACCAGGGAAATTGAATAGACATTAAGGGACTTAAGTCTATCCAAAAGCATGAATTAATCAAGAGCTTGGACCCATTCTGCTTTTTCCTCTACAAACTTAAGTCTTCTACAGATATGTAAGGGATCTTGTTTTGTAAGATCACCAACAGTAGAAACAACACAACAATGAATGGGATCTTAAATTCTTCTATGACTTCTAAGACTGTGTTACTTTAACTACACCACAACTACTTATGCTAGATTACTATTCTGTAGATGTGAGTGCTATTATACTCCGCTGACTCAGCATTTTAATCACTTTAACACTCCAGAAGTACAATGCTGAAAGTACAAGAGACTTGATACCAAGATTCAAAATAACATCATACCACCTTTTATTAATTTACTGATTTCTGCGACCAAATTTGCTACCAGTTCCCTTCTAAAAAGCAATAGCTTGGTAAAAGACACAGGAAACGCATGATGTCTACACAAGAAACGTGAATAATATTGTACTGTACCTGATTTCCATGAAGATCTAAAACATCAAGATTTTTTAGGTTCTCCAGATTTGAGATCTTCTTTATTCTGCACGATTTCAATTATGACATAAATTATTTTTCACATTAGTTAAAATGTATCTTTCATTTTCCAGCTAATACAAAACATAGCCATTTGTTCCTGCCTACCAAGAGTAACAGAACAACAAAGTTCTGAACCATGTAAAAAACAAATGAATAAATGAGCAAGTATGCCTTAGACTACCACCTTCCTTTCTGACTGTCAATAATGCAATAGCAGCTTTATAATAAGGCAATACCTGGCTTCTCTAGGAAGGTGAAAAGGGAAGGAATACTTGCACCATGAGAAAATAAAGTCAACAACCAACCTACCCAGACACCTAAATAATAAAAAACATTATTACTGGTAAATAGCTAATTCCAAACCAGTTTAAACAAAGACTATAGAGACACAAGATTTCTAGAGTTTGTTAGACGAACACAGAATAAAATAAAAACAGAAAAAAAAAGGCAAGCCACTGGCCCTTTCTAGACAACATAGATTTCTAGATTTGGCAGTATTTCTTCTTTCCTTGTACAACATCACTGTCTTAAACCTTTTCTGTCCTGTCCTATTTTCTCAGATTCCAAACCTAGGTTATTATATACTCAACAGCATCATCTACTGGCTGATGTTATTAAACATCATGTGTATTATGCATTTGCTTCAAGAATAATCAAAGATCACATGTAGATCAAGCTGAAAAGAAGTTGCTAGCAAGTGCGTCTGACTTGTAATCATTTATGAGTATGTCTTGTCCTAACTACCTCCAAACCATACTTCTACGTAAACAAACTATACAGCACTCAATGTAGTTATGATTCAGAAAATAAGTCCTTAAAACACCTTAAAAATTATTGTTCCCATGTCCCAGTATTTTGCTATCATCAAAATTAATTTCTACAGGTGAGATTTTTAATATAAAAGCTATAAGCTCTAGTAACATACTGCACTATTGAAAGCTGTCAGTTTTGAATACAGGCTGAATTAGGAGATATATTCTTTGTAATCTGCACATAACTGAAGTTTGTTTACCAGTTTTTCCTTTATTGACTATAAAGAAAACAAGGAAACGGAACAAAATCGCAGCACAACCCTTAGATGTGCGAGCACTTCCACAGATACTTCTATTAAATTATTAGAATTAAAGGTTACAGGATTTGAACTGTATTATTAGAAAGTAAAACAACTAGCAAGTTGTATCTCCCAACAGAACAGACTCAATAAATAAGCAATAAAAATCCATGATTCATGTCTCTGACTTCTTTCCCAGCTAAAGACATCAGCCAGAAATACTTTTTATAGGTTACAAAGAATCAATGAATACTTTGTGATGTGAACAGAGATTCCACCTGTCACACAAATCTAAGAATACATACTTAATAGTTGATCAGAACAGATTAGATAGAAGCACTTAAAATACTTCAGAACTGCTGCTAAAATTTACATAAGAAAGGAAGTTTCTGAAGAACATTACAAGCAAAAACTGTGTGGTTCCTCAGTGGGATACCTAACACTTAGCCAGTGTTAAGGACGAGCTCACTGGTCTCACAGTCAACATATCAATCTGGAAACTCTGTAAGTAACAGAAACTATGACAGATTGCAGTTGTTACACCATAAAGAAACAGCATGCTTTAAGTTAGTTTCATTATTTTTACCTGTTCTTTCCCAACAAAAGGACTCTTAGGGATCTCAGAGTTGAAACTCCACTTATTTCCTCTATCTGATTATCATATAAATCTAAGAAAACAAGATGCTGCAGATTAGAAATATTTTGGATCCGGGTTATAAAGTTATGTTGGAAATTCAAAAGGCGAAGATGATCTTCCCCATCAATAACTGGGCACACTGTCAGTTTCTGCCTGGAAGGAAAAAGAAACAAAACAAAAACCACATGTAACAAATTGGTAATCCACCTTCTACTTATCCACTCTGATTCAACCAAGGAAAGCATACTATCTTGATTAAGGTAATATTAAGGTCATCAGATTTGCTAATTAAACTCTGTAAATAAGGTAGTAAGTCCTTACTATATAAAAAAAAAAAAAAATCAGCATGAAAACAGAGCAGAAGTGCTTCCAAAATCCTCTGAAAGCCTGGCTTTTTAATCAGAGATTTGTTTCTTACAAAGAAACAACACGGAAGTTTTGTGTTGTGACCACATTAAAATTTCAACAGATGCATCCTGCCAATTTTTAAATTTTTTCATCAGACACCACATAACCAGACTGTTTAGATCAGAATTCAAAGTGTTCTATGTCTATGCAATTTTTGTGTGGTTCATAGAAGTTTAGTTTTGAAATATAAATACATGAAATAGTAAGTGTTAATGTGAAAAGAAATAGGAAATTATGTTGAAAATTGTTATTTTTATTTTAGGATTATTCCAGAAGGAGTCCTACTGACCTGACAAAACTTTTTGGACTACATGAACCTTAGGCCCACCCAAAAAAAAAAAAATTTCACAATTAAATGTCTTTCAGATACAACTTCTTTTTGTGTCCTGGTTAAGAAAAATAAAAAACAACCATTCTACAGTTAATGCATCAGGTTAGAACTTATGGAGAAATAGCCTCTTTCTATAGATTACATCCATGACCTTGCATTCGACTCTTAAGCCAGCTCCTTAGTTTACAATGAAAAGCCCTAACTGCTTTAGATGACTGCTGTATGGATATATTCATCATAAGGACTCTCATACAGAATTTCTCTATGGGACACAGTTCTTCTCTCAAAAATACATACACAAAAAACCAAAAACCAAACCCACGACTCACAGCATTGGCCACAGGCATTACCAGAATACTCATCACTTTAGACCATCAGACACAAGAATCACAAGCTCTGGTGTGTGTGCTCCATAACCTTCTCACCTTTCCAGGGTAAGTCTATCAGAGTTCAGTATTTTTTCTTCAGCAGTACGTTGTAATATGGGAAATGTTATTGATGAACTGCTCCCAAAATTTGTGTTATCTATCAGAAAATCATACAGAGAATATATGAACTACTTCTCTGTAAAATCATTTCATTAACTACAGATAATAAAAGCAGGATTTTCTTTGTTATTAAAAAGTAAAGAATTACACAGTACATGAAAGTGCTTTTTGCTTTTTTCCCATTCAGTACATTGAGTGATCAGTTTTCTTTCCTGCCACTTTTTGTTTACAGCTACATCCCTCTACATCCTCTTTCCAAAGTAGGTGTTTTTGTTTCATTTCCGAAAGATTTTTATCAACAATTTGTCGTACGCAGATACCTTGTAGATGCTTTTGTTTTGATTAGAATTACCCAATGATGTTTTAAGGTAACGTTCTATAATTGTTTCACAATTTCAGTATCTGAACTTAAAAAAGGTATTATCTAACTTAAGATGAATTTAAAGACACAGATCAAGTAGATGTTGATAGAACTAGAAACCAAAGCACCAAAACATTGAAACAGTCCCACTGAGCCACAAACAAATGTAAAGTCTTTTAAAGGTAAGTGCATGCAATACCTAGTAATCATTGGTATTATATTTCACTCCATTATCAAGAAAGAAACAGGCAGCCCTTTAATATTTACAAAGCTATCCATCTTTACCCATTTTGTTAATATAAGGAGAAAAAGGGAGGATGACTAAAAATATCTCCAAAATAAATCAACAAACATGTTCTGCAAGCTTTGGCTTATTTGGAAAATGATCCACTGAAAAATATTGGTCAAAAATAGATCATCGTGCGTGCATACTAGCACAAGAATACAGGCCCAACTTCTATGTGTTTGTCCCCTCTTTTTTTTTTTCCCTCTTCCTTCAAACAAATCAAATACATTAATGGGAAAAACATTAATTCTTCAATACACAAAGATAATTGCTTTACTACTATAGAGAGTGAGTTCATTGTTGTCTAAAAATTGCAATTAGAAGAGATATCTATTTAAGTAAAACAATCTGTTGTTCCATTTAGAACCTTTCAGTGCTACACTCTAACATTTCATCACCAGCTACTCTAACAAACCAGTATAACAACCAATATTATTTATGTATCCTTCAAAGTCAAAAAAACTGTGGGGAAAAAAAAAAGCATTGAGGCCGAAAATAATTAATTAACATCATTGCAAAAGTCTTAAATTAGTTGTCTCAGGTTTTTAAGCCAATAAACATAAGACGAGAGACTTAAATATCAGTCTGAAAGATGACATGATGGCAGTACACTGACTTTTTTCTTCTAACATCATCCTCCTAGAGACACGTGTCAAAGATGCCTATTATTGCCCTTTTGTTAAAGAAAGGTTTATAAAAAGCCTGTATTTAAATGCCTATATTGTATTTTGGAAAATATTTCTAGTAGTTTCCTGACAATGATCTAGTAACCTCTCTGAATACCCAAAGGGAACAGTAGGCCTCATTTGCTATTCAGTCATACATTCTGACAGCCAGAAGTGGCACATCTTACAGGTCATAACTTCTCAATAAGACACCCAGTTAAAAAGGAAAAAAAAAAAAAAAAATACTAGCTAGAGAAGTTTTCACTGTTACCTGAAACATGTGAACTAATGCTGTGGCTGCTTTGCCGGAATCTGGATTTTGTAGGTGTGTGAATAGAAGTCTCACCAAATCCTGATAAAGAACCAGCATTCTGCTTCAACTCCAAACCAGAAAGTTCAGTCAGACTGGATGGTACTGGAAGATATATCTGCTTATTACGCACCAAAGGACTTAATATTCTTTGGTCTCCTGTGTGGGGAACAAAGCCAAACTGCAGAATTAAATTTACTCCATAATAAGTTGAATAGTATCAGCATTCTGAACAGCTGTTGGTCTTTTTTTTTTTTTTTTACCAGAATGAATAAAGAATTGCCATAATAAACTGATCTGCTATCCTAACCGATCACTGCTTTCATACGACAGGCAAGCAGCAGCAGTGTGGCAAGAAGTGTTGTGTTTCAAGGCTCTTCCAAGCTTCACCAGTGAGCAGTGATATCATCAAATATCTTGCTTTTCAAAGCCAAAAGCACACAAGCACAATAGGAAAACTATCTCTTCGCATCAGGGTTCTGATTTAGAAACTTATCTTGTCTACATACATTAAAATGTTAAACCTCCAGTAAAATGTTACAGTAGAGGATTGTATGGCTTCTGAGGGAATGTAAAGTAGGGCAATTGATAGATTGTGGCTTTGCAGGTAGAGGAAAGGATGCTCTTCCACAGACAGAACGAGGGACAAAAAGTGATTAAGAAAAGCCATCTGCACTAGGCAGTAGAAGGATAGCAGGTTCAAGACGTGTTGCAGCAGTAATTATACTGAATTACTGTAGTCAATTAGGAAAAGCTGTCACTCTCACATATTCTAATCATATTACAGTCCTTCTTTGCTGTTCAGTTAATAAAAAGGCATACAAAAGAAAAACAAACCAAATCCTATCGAGTATCACCTTGTCTTCCTGAATAGTTTTTTTCAAGATCATGCTGCAGAAGTCTATTGTGGAAAGATGACTGTTCTTTATTTATCTTGAATTCAAACTGTAACACAATATTTAAGACAAACGTTAAAGTTTTCAAATGCAAACAATGTCTTTACACAGACAAACACAACTTTAGTAACAACTAACTACAGTTCTCAGGAAACTGCAAATGCTTTAAAAAAATTAAATAATCGCTCCAATAAAGAGAGTATTCATTCTATTAAGATACTACAATGGAAAAGTTTCACTGCTGGAAACCAAAACGAAAATATGAACGTTATCAGCACATTCATCTGCAGATGACTAAATAAAGAAAAAAACCACCCCACACTATAAGGAGTACTCCAATTATGGGAGGAAGAGAGGTACAGATGGAAGCATAAGAAGACATATATACACACACAGAGCAAGTTTATGGCAGGCTATAGTACATAGGATGAGATAAATTACCAAAAGACTACCAGATACATCAGATATTATATTAAAAGTCAACATTTTACTACTGAAAAGGCAACTCCTATCTGAAAGCATACAAATTTGGGTGTACCATACAACAGCATTAATTAATATAATTATTAAAGGAAAGGTAATAATTACTGGTTTGTTTTTATCTGTTATTGATGAAGTCTGGATAACCAGTTGAAGACCACAGTTATTAACCTGCATGTTGAAAGAAAGAGAAATGGAATATTACATTTTTAAAAAACACATATCAACACAAAAAGTTGAATGTAACTTTTTTTTTTTTCCACACAATAAAGGTACTTTCAACAGCAAAATCTGCCAGGAAAGGAACTATTTTGCAAAACTATTACAAAGAATACATCACAGCACCAAGTAACACTAAATAATTTTTAGTTTAAAAAATCCCCACTGTTTTTAGTTTTAAAAAAACACTGAAAGCGTGACTTTCATGGAGATGTTATCCTCACTATGAAGGAAACAAGTCTTTACATTTAAGTATGAGTTTGTTTGGGTTTTTTTTTAAGACAAAACGTCCCGGTCTTTTAATTAGATTTATAATGACAACACGTAGCACCTACCTGCTAAACAATCATAACGTTTAACAGAAATATTTAACCAAGTGGCTTACAGCAAGCGACTTCCCCGCAGTAACAGGAGGCCTGCAAGCGCCCTAAGGGAAGCTCCCTGGCGCCGTCACGGCCCAGAGAAGCCCGCGCTCCCCTCAC
>NW_009616070.1:0-23330 GCF_000690535.1 Cariama cristata
CCTTATAGAGGAGGGGGCGAGGGAGGGGAGCGTAGGGGGTGAGCTCCCGTGCCCCTGAAGAAGGAGCTGCTTTTCTGTAGCCTGTGTCTGGGTTGGAGGGGGAACGGGAGTACTTTCTTGGCAATTAAAGGATGCAGAGACTGGAGAGTCTGCTTGCCTTTTTTGGCTGCGCTTGGTAAGGGAATAAAGCAAGGTCTTTGCTTCTTGCTCCAAGGCGTAAGGAAGGGGAGCTTGTCCCGTCCATGGGTAGGAAAGGATAGTAATTCTGTCTCCCAAGGGTGCGCCTCTGTGCCATTTCTCTTCACCTGCCTTGGAAAGGTATGAGTAACAAATATCACCCGTTACCTCTGGGTCCCCGCAGAGCTTAAGGGAAGGGCTAGTAGAAAATATGAGGTGGAGCTTGAAGATTATGTCTGTGCACTGATTCTCTTTTGGGGGAAAAAAAGAGCTGATAACTCTTCCTGAGAGAGGCAGAGGATGCCTGCTGGATACATGGCCTGATGATATTGCAGCACATGACTGCATTCCCTTCTTGTCCCACTGATGTAGTAGTAAATTTAACAGACAAACCCTTCTGCTTAGTGTGTGAGAGAGGAAGGCTGGGTCACCCAAATTAGATGTTTGGAAGCTCAGTTTAGCTGCATTTACTTTTGGCTACATAATTGCTTTATCCCCTTCTGGGTTTGGCTCTGTACCATTAAGAATGATTGGGACTTGAAAGCTTCAAATGTCAGTGTGTAACTATCAGTTCAGCTGCCACTCTACAAGGCTCTGCTTGTGCAAAACCACTTAAAACTCTTAGTTGTCTAAATCTTTCCCTCCTTGGAGACTTGCTGCTATGGCTGCACCGTAAAGGTGGGGAAACCTACTGTGGCAATTTCTGCTGTGAGGGAGAGAAGGCTCTCAGAGGTGTAGTCCAACTGAGACTGAGCTCTTCCTTCCCAGAAGAAATGTTTTTTCAAATTCAAGCATTTAGTGCAAGTCTAGGTATAACTGTGCTCATAACCTTGTAACATCCCATGCTGGTAGTGAAAGGGATTAGCTGTTACCTGCCATAAAACACAAATTTGTAGCAGATCCTCAAACCTGCACAGAAATCCCTTTAATGTACGCAGTGATCGTTACATGCCTGGAGTTCCTGATGTTGCTGCCTTATGCTTGTGTTTCTGTTGGATGCAAGGAATCTATTTTGCATGACTGATAAAAATCAAGCTCTGTAGTCCACTTCTCCATAGCTTCAGATGGTATGGTGTTATGGCAAAATGAAGACTCTTGTAAAATCATGTATCTTCCAGAGGTTATGAGGAGAAAGTTGGTAGTTATTCTTAAGACGCTTCAAAGTTCCTTGTTGGAAGTAGCAGTTAATTCTGGTTAAATCTCTAACGGATGTGAAAACAGTGACAAGCTGACTTTTTATTTTTGGTCTTCCAAAATTGTCCTTGTACTGTGGGCTTTGGGTAGCTGTAACCCAGGCAGTTCCTACAGTGCGCATCACTGCTGATTTCTATGTATGTTCAGTGTTCTCAGTATTTAGATATTGCATAGTGCACGTGTTGTACAGAATGTTGACTCCATTTTTCTTTACGTCTGTTTAAATTATGGCAGCTGTCAGTAAATTGAGATCTGCTTTTGTTTTGATGGTGTGTTGAGCTGTGCAGGAAATGTCTGTGCAGCTTACAGGAGAATTCACAATAAAGCCTCTCTGCACTTGTGTAAATCAGAGTTACTGAGTTTTAGGCTGAAGGCTTCATCTTCCAGTCTAATTAACATGGAGTTATGGGCTGCAGTGGGTCTATGGGTGAAGATATACACTTGTATCGTATGCCTATTTTTTTTTTAAGCATTGGGCCCTGAAATGGTAGCTCCTGTTACGCTGAGCAAGGGAAAACATACCCTAAAGGACAACTGACTGACCTGGTAAAAATAATTTCAGATGAAGCAGAATAAATACAAACCAAATGGGTTTTTTGTTTGTGGTTTTGGGTTTTTGTTTGTTTGGCTTTTTTTTACAGTTGTCATAGAGGTATCTGCCAGCTGACTGCAGAGAGTTTTTTGGGCATCCTCAGATTCAATGGTTCCAGCTTCTCTCCTTTGGTCTTGACAAGCATTCATGGTTTTTGTATTTACTAATCAACTTCCAGCTTGTAAATGAATATGCTGTTTGTCGTCTTGTTCATTAAGCCATTCAGAAGAGCTGAGATCTTAATACCAAAACTCTAGATGATAGGAGTCTATAACAAAAAAAAGTATGTTCCTAGCAGTCAGAAAGGATTTTCTTCTGTTTCTGTCTTTAATTTGCCTTTTTGTGCAGGCTAATCTTTGAATTGAGGACATTTCAGATGTGATACAGAACTGAGCTTTTCAATGAAACCTCTGTCCAAGCTCATTCTTTCTCTTTAAATGGTGTCTACTGCTTCAGTCAGTAATTTTATCTTTCAGAGTAACAGCAAAAGAGGAAAAAAAGAAACAGCTGAATTAAAGCTATAAAGCAATTCCTGGAACATAGAGTTATGATGCTAAAATTTTGAAGTTTAAAACCAGCTAGGAGTTTGTTTTGTTGTCTGTCTTGTGCTGCGTGTTACCTTCGAAGTAGCAATATATCGGTGTAGGTGATTTTGCCTTATTTAATTTTTCTAGTGCCTGAAACAAATGTGTCAGAAAATTAAGCAATCAGAAGCCGTGTAAATATATTCTAGGAAAGATTATGCTAAATGGTTTCTGCAGAAGTGCCTAGGCAGCTAATTGCTTCTGTATTTACATGTTCAGGGGAAACATTATGGTGGCTGAAAATAATGTATGGCTTTAATAAGGTAGATTAGGTCTGTGTTCTTCCCTTCTGCCTTTGAGTTTGTTCTTCTGCAGCTCTGTTGGGTGCTCCTTGCTCCGCAGTTCTCGCAGTAAGGGATGGCGTTAAGTGATCAAGGTCTTGGCCTCAAGGTCATGCTGCAGATCTCTTTAGAAAAGCTGATGCATTGAGTTACTCTTCACTATCAGTGTGTGTGTACAGCTACTCAGCAGATGATACAAACTAGGAAGTTCTTTTTGCATGTTGTGTGTAGCAGGTTTAGCTGCTATTGTGGGTTTAAATGGGGATGGATACTATCAAGGTACTGAAGTGTTTTTGGTGACAGCAAAAGTATTGGCTTCGAAGCTTCTCATACTTCATGATTGTGTCAGTATGCTCATGTATTGCAGATGGACTTTTGTGTAGTTTCATTTTTCTTTTTTTAAACAAGTATTCAATAAGTAAAAAAAACTATGATCTGTAGGTGCAGGGGTAGGAAAAAGAAACAGAAATGTAGGTATTCTTTTTGTCTCTTGAATCTCTGCCTCAGAGGCTGCTGGGCGTCCTCAGCCGAAATGTTTAATTGATGTGTAGTCCTGCAGTACGTAAAATGGAGATGAGTTAATTTGTGGGCCAGTGGTTTATGCTTGGGCTCATGCAAGTATTTATGTGACTTCTAATGCTCTGCAGAGATACTGCTCTGTACCTGTGTGGTCAGGCTGGAGATCCACACACTGCGTGATACCTGCTGTTATGGGAATGTGGCATTGGAACTTGGAGAGTTGCTAAGCTTGAACGTCTCTTTCCTTGTATTGCTGGCTAAAAGCTTTGTAGCAAATTAGCTGCCTTTCGCTGCATGCGTTTTTCTCTGATATAATGCATGTTTTATGGAGTCACCCTGTAGCTTGTTGTAGTAGTAATTTGTGCTCTATAAATTAACTCACGAGCATGATGGAAGTATATAAATCACATAGGTGATTGTGTGGTGCCCTCTGCTGCCAGCCGGCTGGAGTGAAGTGGGATGTACCTACCTGCTGGTACGTTGTGAATGAGAAACCACCTGCAAACTTGTGATTGAAAAATGGTTTGCGAGAACGCTCCATTTGGAAAGTTTTGGGGTCGTAAACTTTGCCTTCAGTGCAATTAAGTTTAAAGTTTCCTGCCAGCATTGCTGAAAATGTAGCCCTAATGATGAGCTGAGGGGGGAGTGATACTGTGCTGCCTTCCAGCTTGCTGCTGCTCCTGTCCTCCTCAGCAGAGGAAGATGATCAGCTTTGCCATTCTGACCTGGGGGCAGCTATGAAGCTGTCGAGGACTGTCAGCTTCATGTTGCTGTTGGCAAAAGCTAAGGAAGAGAGTGGTTTAGCAGACTCTGTGCTGCCAAGGCTGGGGAGGGAGGAGAGGGGCTTGGGAAAAGTGACAGGAAAATCTTTCTGCTGTCTGCCAGCCAGAGGTAATTAAAACAACCGACTTAATGTACTTCATAGGCAGGTTTCTTCGGCAGTCATACTGGTTGTGCCCTAGACCTTGCTACTGCAGTTGAACTCTGGGGCCCAGCTCCTCGCAGACCTCTTGGAGAGTGCCGCGTTGGCAGTCATATTTGCTAGTCACTCATCAGCTGCTATAAAAGCAAACTTTGAAAAGCTTGTTTTGGTAAGCATAGTGTAAAACAATTGGCGTCTAAGGACTGAAATGCAAGAGCTAGAGTCAAACAAGACCGTTTTGATTTAAGAGTGACTGGTTTCCAGTATGGGCTACTCTAAAATTGATCACTTCAGTGCATTTGTGAAACAAGCACATTTTCCTGGACTGGGTAAGTATGGGCTGCAGTTCTGATTAGCAAAGTCAGCTGAAGTTAACATGGAGTGGCTAAACCATCTCACAGCTGTGAAGTGCAAAGTAAAATTTTGAAAAGATGTTTATTAAGAAAGTGGAGCTTTCAGTGGTCTTCACTCAAGGTCTCATTATTCCTTCTGGTGATCTTCACTGTAATGGCAACATGGAGCTGAATGAACAACTGGGCTGTATTCTAGGTCTCCTATGCTGTGTGAAGATAAAAGGTTTGTTATACTTGCTGTTCTTTAGGGGAGATTATCATGGAGTAGGTGCTCCTGTTACTGGACAAGTGGTTCTGTTTCACCATCAAAACCTGCTCTGTATGCAGTTCTTAATAGCTGCAATGGTTACCTTTCTTCATGGAAGGAAGATTTCAGCAGGAAAACCTTTTGGCTCCTGGCATGTGGACTACTTCTTAGGTCACTGGTGAAAACCATAATCATACAGTGATGTCCAGCACTGTGTGTTTTTCCTGTATGAGTATGGATCAAATTGTGGGAGAAAACAAGATTTAAGGGCAACTATAGTTACAAATTTCCTGGCAGACAACTGCCTTGTATTTGACTAAGTGAACTGATAAACTAATGGATAGTTTCTTACCACCACTGAGGAGTGTTGGTGAAATTGGGCAGAAAAATGCTATCAACCAGACTTTCAGTTATATAGTATCATCTTCCACTCCCTGTTTAAATACAGTTACAGGCACTATAAAAAGGTGAAGAACTGCAGTTAACCTTCCTGCCACTCTTGTATTTGCTTCCCTGTGGAGCCAAGTGTAACCTTACTTACATTGCATAAGAACAGATTTGGTCTAACTTAAACTTTGAGAAAATTGTTGTCCAGGTGTAAAAGCAGACTGCACGCTGCTCCTGTTTCTTTGCAACCTTTTCCTATACCAGGTGACACAGGCAGGTAGCCTTCAGCTTCCTTCTGGAGAGTAAAGAGCTGGTGGGGTGCATTAGGAGTTTGTAGGAGGTATTCCACTGTGTGCTTGAAATATCAGTAGGAAAGAAAAAAAAGTACGCTACAGAAATTCATTTTGATCCACTCTGAAAGCAGATGTTTCAACCTGCTAGTTTGGTATCCTGTTGACTTTAGCAGAGCTGTTGGTAGGCTTTTATGGAGTGCACCTTAACTGGAGTGCACTGTGCTGAGTTTCATGATACTTCAGGGTGGTGTAAATGCTTATGTAAACAAAGCTGCTGTGATATTTACCATCAGAGGACACTCTCTCTCTGTCTATCATGCTTCATGTTTCCCATCCTGTTAACTCTGTGGAGTGACCTCTAAGTTATGCCACTTTAAATTCTTTGATAGTAGCATGAATAATCTGTGATACTGTGTAGACACAGGGAGGCAGGCAGCTTCAGTGACTTTGTGCATATGAAATCTTTTAATAGTAATAGGTACTTTCAGATTAAGTGACCTGAGTGTATGTGTAGATTTTCTTCTGGATCACTTTTACTAGAAAACTGGAAAGGAATTTTTCCATGACTGAATGGATTAAAAACTGGCTATTCTGATGGGATATACTGCAATGGCAAGCAGACTTTAATGATTATTTAATTAATCATTCCTTTAAACATTATTTAAATGTTACTTCAATCAGATTGAGGTATCTTAGGTTAAAGCTGAGTAGTTAATTTTTGTTAATTTTGTATCTTACCTGTTCCTATTCTGGAATCAGGTCAGGAATAGTCTTTCTGCACCCCATTGGCACTTTGTCTTAACCTGAGCTAATGCCCTGGACACAACGATTTTGGTCAGTCCTAGTGCAGTTTGACTACTCACATATTCCTTCTAGATGCAGTGGATTTCTCTGCTTCTAGAGAGACGTGTAAAAGACATTCTGACTTGACTTCAGGTCTAGATTGTTTGCAAAACCAATAGCTGTCTGTGGGCATTTTTAGCAGTTAACAGAAAGTGTGAATCTGTTTATCAGATTTCACAGACTCCTGAACAAATCCTGATGCTCGAGTCACTTTGAGGAATATAACAGCGTGATGCTTTATTTCTAAGTAGAGGTATAATAGACCCCCCCTTTCTAATTTTAAATTTTTATGTTGTAGTTTTGGACTGCCTTTCCTCTTGTTTGTGATGAATAAACTTTCAAATTCTCCATTGTCTCTTTAAGAGTCTACTTGTGGTTTTACCTTCAGATCTGGCATGCTGCTCATGACTTCTTACAACCCAGGGAGCTAGGAAGTGTTACTGGTCCTACTTTATTCAACATGAAGCCTACCCCCTCAGTGGTAATGATATCTTTTCTGACAGCGTAACCAACACTCGTGGTGGTATTTCCTGCATCTTGTGTTACTCTGGCTAGATGATGGATAGGTAACAAGGAAGGGAGTGTTTATCTACACAGCTTTGTTAAGAATATAAATAGTAGTGGATATCAAATTATGGCTGACATCAGATTGTGCCTCTTTTGTTAGATCTAAAGGGTCTGGCAAACAACTGGAGAAAACTACAGAAAAGTAAATCAACATGTAGCACAATAAGTTGCCAGGAAGCCCTCCTTTTCAAATGCCTGGGTAGAAGGGTAACTTCTACTGTTTCTGAAATCTACTGGGAGCTCTGCATCCGAAGTCCTGTGCACCCCCTAAAATATAAGAAATATGTCAGTTGACATGTCTGCTTATTGTTCATAAACTTGATAAAGCTTTAAATCACAGCTTCAAAGATTTGTTTCAAACCCAGTTTCTTGGTCCTTAAGTTTGCTTTTCTTTCTAAATAATTAGCTCTTTTCTCTGACCTTTTGCAGTTCCACCATTTTCTGTAATCTTAGCTCCAGAGTTAAGAGAGAGCTCTCTAGAGCATATATCTATAATTAAGGCTTTTTAACCACAGTTACAGTGGAGTATGAGCAGTGCTCCAGTGTTGCTGATACCCAGGTAAGAAACTTGCTTCAGTAGAAAAGCTGTTGATTTTATTATACTGAACTCTCTGCTGTCTCAGTCATGGAGTTCCCTCTGATACTGCTTCATGCCTTCTCAGTTTGCCAAATTATCTTTCTCATGACCATTAATGGCTTATCTTCTGTAGCTCACAAGAATAAAAATTTTTTATTTATTCTGCCTGTCATTTTCATGGAAACACAGGCTGCCAGCTATTTTGAGTAGTGTTCCTCATGAGTGTATTCAGAAAGCTTGAGCAATGTCATCCAGCTCATTTCTAAGGTCTGTCTTCTTTGGGTCTTACTGCAACTCTGTCCAGGCATCTGAACTAAAACACGGCTTTCATTAACTGTACCAATGATTGCAGGCGTTCAGCAGAATTTCCTCTTTTGGAGGTCAGGATATAAACACACAAACATGTTGCCACCAACGCGAGTCAGGGATGAAATTCCTCACTTAGTCTAGGTGCTCTTGGAGGTCTTGCAACTACAGTGGACAAGAGCACACTTAGAGGCAGTTACTAAACAGTAGCTGATGGCTTAAAATTTGCACCCTACAAAACTTGATTTATATTACTCTGTTCTTTGCTTTTCTGTACTACTGACTCAAACTGAAATGATAAGCAGTTTAAACATATTAAGGGTTTAAAATGGAAACCCAATTTTAAGCGAGTTGGTGTAACTCCTGTGGGTATTGTGATTCTTCCCTTGGCCAGAAACGGAAAGCAAAAGAAGGGAAGGAGGATGGAGTCAGCGAAGACTTGACTGCGGAGCACTGCCCAATCTAGTGGAGAAGTTCACTCTTAATGTTTATTTGGTGACTTTGTCTTCCAGTCTCAACTCGTTACTAATTTTTGTAGTAATTTTTTCTTCCCAATTAGCACAAGTAACAGAAAGCAACTTCTAAAAACTCTTTCAAAATGGTGAGTGCTGGCATCCTTCCCCATTAAGCTGAGCATTGCCTCTGCAGTGAGGTAACTAATTTCTGCTCAAAGTGTTTCCCCTCAATACTAGTAAGTATTTCTTACATGTATGTCATGTAGCTGATGTAGCAGTGACCTAACACATTTCCCTGATGTAGCTTTCAAATAGAGAACTTGGCCCATTCTGTGTGGTTGTGGTTCACTAGGTGACTGCTGAAGTCAAACTTCCGAAAGGCATTTCAGAGTATTTTTTTAAATGCACAGGAACTGCATCCATTCACTGAAATAATGACCAACCAAGGGGTTAAATTTCAAACAAATGTTGGAGGGTAGTGTTCCAGGAACAAATATTTGAACTTGTAGCTTAAACTTGGATGTTTGTAAATTAACTCTGTCTTCCTACTGTGGAGTTATTTGGTCATAAAAATAAAGGATTTGCAGAATAACAGTAATCAGTCTGTCTCTTGCAAGAACTTTCTGGATGTGTGAAATCTTCCTTCTTGTCTGACTACTCTCCCTTTCCAAAAATCTGATTAGAATGGCATTTTGTCTTTATTAGTCAAAGTCTTGTGATGTTTTAGGGCTTTATCAGATCTTATCTGGAAACACTGTCAGCTGTCCCTCCTACATGCAAGAGCTGCTTTGCTTCTGCCCTCTTGAACAACTGTTTTTACAAGATTAAGTTGTTATCAAGCAGAGCAGAACTTTTCATCACTAAAGCTTGAAATCCTTTGTTTGCAGTTATGTGTGCAAGCTCAGGTGACTTTCCAAAGGAAAAGTCATCCTCTTCTCCATTTTTGCTTATGATTATTCAGAAGATCTAACATTTAAATCCTCTAGTAGCCAGTCTTGTTTTTTCTCACTGGAAGATCACGTAGGCTTGTCTTTGTATAAATTACCTTTACTTGTCTTCAAATTCGTTTGAGAAGTTACTTTTACCTAGTTCATGATACTAGCAAGAAAACAATTTTTCTCCATGATGGAAAAGAGGTAGTTTTTTCTTTCTTGAGCTTACCTAACATTGCTCAGCCTTCAGATGAAGTCCAAAGAAGAAACTTTCACAGGGACTAGTAAGCATGAGCTATTGCTTAATAAATAAAACAAGTGAAACAGAGTTTGAGTGTTCGTAATGTTTAGACCAAAGTTTTCAAAGATGTCTTAGAGTGTGAAGTTCCTTTGAAAAATAAGAGTCTTAGTGACTTTGATCTAGGGTATGATACAAAAATAACCACATAACCAGGTCTGGCATCCCATAAGATTTATTTTTTTTTTTTGGTTTTCTGGTTTTTATATTATTATTTTTAAAAGAGTGAGCAGCTCCTTCACTTCTCTCAGACTGACTTTAATCTTAACTCTGCTTCCTTGGAAGTGACTCTCTTTAGAGACTGTACTTTCAGCTCAGATAAGTAAAAGCAAAATATATTCCCTCACTAAAGAATATCAGAACCCCAAAAGCTAGGTAAATACAGACATAACTATGTTGTAAAGGGCTTCAGTTAGGCAAGTAAGTTATTTTCTCTAACATTACAGAAGGTCACTTAAATTTAGCCCGGCTGTCAGTTCATGTTAACCACTACGTAACAGGCTTATTCTGGATCTCAAAAAGAAGTGTGCCCTGCGATCATCTTCTGTCTTCTCATTTATCTTCCAGGTGGCCTGTTGCCAGGGTTTAGTGTGTGATAGCCAACTAATAAGGAATAACCCTTTTTTTTCCACTCCTGTGTATGTTAGTTTTGCTGATCCATCAAGTACACTGTGGACTGCCACTTCTCTTTGATTCTCAGGCTGTGGCTTTCTGTGTTGGAAATATCTAAAACTTCTATTGATGTTTTGCTGTTGCATGCTGCCTAATCTTTTTTGTGGCTGTTTTGGAATCTGCTTCAAGGTACTAATTTAGCCTGGGAGAAAAAAAATTCTGCCTTCAGAAAACCAGCATCTGTTCACAGATCTTGTTCACAGCAGCAAAGAAGTTATATTGGTACAATTAAAGTGTTTGGAATGAGACTTCTCAAAGTTATTTTGTTTACCTGATTCTGAGTGCATGGAAGTATGCTGCAAAAACATCTGCAAAGTATTGGAAGACCTGGGATTTTGATACAGAAACTGGCGGAAATGTATTTAGTTATACACACAGAGACCAGAGGGCTATCGAAGTTATCACTGTTGCCATTTTCCTGCTGTTACTGCAGATTCTTTGGAAATGTGGTGCTCTCCCCATTCTGCCCCACATTGTTTCTGATCTTCAGATGTGCATTGTGTGCTCTGTGAATGGGGATGTGGAAGACTGGAAAAGTCTTCTCTGCAACATGTGAAGATCCCTACTTGTGTTGTTCTTGATTTTGATTGCTGCAGAGTATCTGCGTATAAGAGATAATAGGTTTTCTTTCACCATAGTTGCGTATTTTCTGCAAAAAGGAACTTGGGCCAGCTGATTACAGAAAAAGAGTCCTTGGCAAAGCAATTACAAACTAACAAGAAAGCGTCTCGAACCTCAATCTGTGCCAAGACCCTTTTCCTTGCATTTTGGCCAAAGCTGAACTGATATCAGCATAAACTGATACTGGTTACCATGGGTGAAAGGCCTAAGCTCTGGAAACAAGTGATGCCTTGTGGCTTCCCAAGTGCTGATATTCTTATAATAAGAGGCTGCTCATAGTAGAATTGCATCTGAGAAACTTGAATTGATGCACATGAGCAGAGAGCACTGGCATTGCCAATAAATTAACTGGGAATTGTCAGTTGTTTAAAAGAACTCAAATATTGGCTTAAGCTGAAAATGTTAAATATGAAACTACAGATTTTCTCTCTGGATATTATAAAAGAATAACAAGTCATCTGAAAACTTGTTTTTAAAAATTATTTCTAGAGGGTATGAGTTTTCAAGCCTAATGCAGTGAAGTCTATTTTTATAATCCTTGAAAACAAAAACTGACAGACCATATTTGCCAGCACTTGCATTGCTCTGGTGACAGTGCTTCTTTTTAAAGCATGCCAGAGGAAATGCTTAGTGCTGGAGCATATGTCAGTGATTAGTGGGACCGGTGCTGCAGGATGAGGTGGGAGAAATATAGTTGCGTGTAGAAAAAGCTGAATGGACAGAACATAAGAAATGTAGCGGTTTATGGATTGGTTTTACAGTAGAAATGGAAAATAGTTACTTTTAAGGTTATCTGTATGTGACTGACATGCTGCCTTCCAAATCAGTTGAGGTTTAACTGAGAGGACAACTGGTGCCTTTACTGTGTGTTTCCCTTACTTTCTTCTTCATTTAGAAAATTGTTTGCCCTTTCAATCTATCGCTGTTTATATAATACAGGTATTTGCATGCGTTGTTCATGCCAGAGTAAACTGAAAGCCCTAGGAAGTGAGACACTTTGGTACCCAGCTCTTTTTGTGGATTTAGGCCGGAGTGGATTTAAGGGCTCAGGCAGAGAGTGATCCTCAGAAACCAGCTGATCCTCTCCAGACCTGACATCCTGGGTCCAGAGTTCTTGCCAGTCAAGCCCCTGGAGTGCATGCTCACACTTTGCTTCTGAGTAGCTCTTGCTGCCTCCTCCTCCTCCTCCCTGAAGCCCAGCAGCCGTCCTTAGCATTGACCACCTCTTGTCAAGGATGCTGAGTTCAGAGCACAGCTCCCAGACCTGAGTTCTGCACCAGCTGCGTGGGACTCCGGGTACTTGCATTTGAGGCCCTAGGGTGGAGTGGAGAGAGGATGGTGCCCTGCTACCCTTCCACAAGGATTGCTGACAACTTTTACTCAAGAGTTGCAGTGTTCAATTGACTTTGCATCCCTGCTTTGACCATGCAAAATAACAAATAATCCCTGCTCTGTGTTTGAGAGGAACAGTTTGGGCATCAAAGCATGTGAACAGGTATAAGTGTTTGATTATTATGTGATATAGAGGCCACCTTGTAAATAAGGGCCATGTACCTAAGACCTGGAGAAACTGGACGTCAAAAGCCTGTCTTACCCAGTTATTTTGAATTTGATCCTGAAGGTGCCTACAGACCTTACTCAAGGACGTAGACCCCACTGTGGGAATGGCAAAGCTGGAAGTTAAGCTGTGAGATGCACAGCACTGCAATATCAAAGTTTCTTTCAGATTTAGCCCTCAACATCATAGATGTAGTCATCACTCAAGTGCTATAAAAGATGTTCTCCCACCTTACCCTATTCTTTATATCTTGTCAGTTATGTTGGAGTATGCCAAAAATTTTCTATTCAATATAAATGGGAGCAAAATGAAAATGCCCTGCTCCTTTTATTACAATTGATGTCTGTATTTGAACTTTGTCAATATTTGTTTATGAAAACTGCTTGTTTTCCCCTCTGGAATCTTTTTGTCAGAGCAGCTCAATACAATTTGGATTAAGGGAAGTTGCAAGAGGTTAGAGAATCCCTGAAAACTAGAAAAATAATGTAGTAGACCACTGTGTAGCATTACCCTGCTAGTATAAAAATTAGACTGCTCTTTTTGTAGAGTAGACATATGTCTATTAATATTTAAAGAAATAATGCAAGAAGCCAAGTTATTTCCAATTAAATCCAAGTTATAATTGTCCTGAGCTCACTACAGCTGTGACTTACCTGCCTTACTTTTACCTTACCTTACTTTTTCTGCGTAGAATTTTTCGTCACATTTAAGAGGTTTTAAAGCTAATTTAGGTCTAGGCCTTGCTAGCCTGTAAAGTTCTTGCTTTTGAGTAACCCTTGAGATAATTAGAAAAACAGAATTAAATTCTTGGGCCCTTTAGGGAAAAGTGATGGCTTCATGGGGATTGATTTGTATTTCTATAGCATGCAGGAGGCCCAGTCAGAAATCTGCAAGGAGAAAGTAAAACACCCAAAGGAAGACTGCTTCCCATAAAGTAACATCAACTGAAAGTGTATTTATTTTCCTTCCCTAAAATTGCTGTATTAGATTGTTTGCTGGTATTTGTACCAAAAAAAGCAGCTTCTCAGCAGTGCAATGATTTGATTTTATACTGTGTCACAAGTACTGCACAGCTTTCTGAAAGGGACAGCTGGATTTTCACTGGTGACTGAATCCAATGTTTAAAGATCTTGGGTGTTTTCAGTCTTCTGATGTGTAGTGTCTCTCTAGGCTTTGTAATTGATTCATACCTGGATCTGCTGGCTCAGGCATGAGATTTCTGGATCCAGCTTCTTCTTAACTTGTCAGAGTTGTGAAAGGATCTGACTTTGAAACCTTGATTATTTTGAATCTCCTTTTAATTCCTTACAACTGTTAAAGGTCTAAACATTTAAGAGAAGTACTGGCTTACCTCATTTGTGAGTCACACCTTCACAATAACAGGATGTCTTCAGCAAAATGTTTTCAAACTCACCGACGTTTGATCCATTAGTAGTGGGTTCATGTGGGGTTTTGGCTGTATCTGCAGATACAGTCTGGGGTTTTTTAGCAGAAATATGCATACAAGTGACTCTTTGAAAGGCTCCTGTGCCTGGGTAGCAAAAGAAAGGCAATGCCTCTGACTGGAAAATCAGCAGTGAGGCACAGTGTTCATCCCTCCTCTTCTGATGGAAGGCTATTGAAAACTATCTGTATCTATTGCTCGTGAAGTGTTGTGATGCACTTTTAAGGTAGACTTGTTCATTGACTCCAGCGATCTCCTCCTTTGAGGAGGTGGAAAAAGAATACCAAAGAAAATTTTCTTCCATCCTATTTATAAACTTTGTCAGCTTAAAATGAATAAGTTTGGGCATATGTTCAGTGCTGCTGGATTATGCAGTTAGGATTCTGTTCTGGCTTCTTAAATGAGAACAATGCGTACACATCACCATTCAGTGTGTGTGTAATCTGTTCTTGGTTCTGTGCTGTGTGCAGTCAGCAAGAAGGGTCAGGAATTAAAGAGGAGATCAGTTCGTGAACCTGGATCTTGTTTGAAATCACAGGGTACAAAGTTTATAAAGCCTCTAAAGCAGCTCCTCAAAGGAGGAAACTGGCTGGCAGAGAAGACTCTGAAAGCGGCTTGGTTATAGAGTACTCTTAAAATTTAATGAAATGTAATCCAACATTTTAATTGCATGTCCAGGCTTATGCATTTAATGTTGACTTTAGCAATTCTGCTTAGTACCTAATGAGGCTAAACTCTTTATGTAACAATAAATCTCTTCCAAAAGATCTTAATCTTGAGAAATACTAATTCTTGAAAAAGCAGGGAGGGAGAGGCAGCAGTTGCAAAGATACCACCTGGTTTCTTGAAGCTCCTCAAGTTTTAAGTGTCTTTTGTGGTTCAAAGCAATCTTGACTTTAGCTTACATTATGAAAATTCCCTCCTTACTAGTCTGCAGAATGGCTTGGACAACCTACAGTGTGAATGTAAGATTACTGTGATCTGCAGCCAAAATGGTGGAAGTATTGAACAATGGTCTTTTGCTAAAGAACTGCAGAACAGCTTTCCAAAGGGATTTATTGTACCTCAACCAGTAGTCACAAATGCTGGCTTGTATCCCTAGAACACTGAATATTTGAGAAATGGCACAGTTCGCAGCAGGAGTTAGTCAAGAGTTAGCTTAGATATATCCCTGCCACCTAATGCTGTACCATCACTTCAGTCAGCCCCATAGTGTTACAGGTTTTTGTTTTTTTGCTGTTGACTTCTGCTTACCAACTCTGCCTTTGCTGAGAGGCGATGATAAGAGAACACAAGGAATGCTGCTGACCCTCTTATCCTCTGGCTGCTGCACCCAAGATCTTCGCAATTCATCTGTTTGGGATCGAAAGCGTAGGCAGGGAAGGTTGTGTTATTCCTTCGATGGTCAAATTGTTACAGTTTTTCTCTTACATCTTTGGTGTAAGGCTGTGTGCCCAACCTGCAATGGGATGCTACTTTAATGATTCCTTCTGTTCATGGTGGTTTACATTCAAGCCCAACATAAAACAGTAAGAGAACTGATGTAGTTCTTGCCAGTCATGTATTCACTGACCACAGGGGAGTCACTAACTGTGCGCCTTTCCAACTGCATAGGCTGATGTGGGAATGAGACTGAATGCGTTTCTCTGGAGCAGTGGACTTAAGGAGAAGAGGAAGTAAACATCCAATTCTTCATCTTGTCGTCAGACAACATCCTATCCCAAACCCAGCTGGCAGAATGGGCTGCATTGGGCAAAACACTTGGCACTAACTCTAGCAAGGTTGGCAGTTTTGTAGTACTAGACAGCTGGCATTCGGTGGTTCTGACACAGTGCTTGACATAACTATTAATCTATGTTAATGGATTGCCTGAATGGCCTTAATTTTTCATTGTGAAGTCAGCAAGGTGGATGCTTCAAGTCTGTGGGACTGAATATGTGCTCCCAAGGCACCCACGCAGTTCAAAGGTGGGAAGTGCGTTCTGGCACACCATGTTAACACGCAGCTGATGCAGGAAGGTCTTGCACTAAAGCAGCAGTCTTGGAGATGATGGATTGCGTGTCCTCTCTTGCTTTCATGTGTCAGAATAGCTCTTGTTTCTCTAGTGGTCTACAGCTTGAGATTGAAAGAAAATGTCTATCGTGTAAACACTTCTTTTGTGTATATATAACAGAAACTGTAAATGTTAAGGTGTTTTGGTATCTTGCAGCATAATGTACCATCTAGAAACAGAGTAGCATCGGTTGGATGGGCAGCTCTCAGAGAAGGGTGTGTCTGCTATACCTTTTGCTGCTCCATCTTGTTGGACTTGATGATCTTAAAGGTCCTTTCCAACCTTAATGATTCTATGATTCTGTCTTTGAGTTTCTATTGCTAGAAGGAGACCTGCTGTACTTTGGAAAGGTTATAGTTGAAAGAAGTTACAAACCAGCAACGCGGCAGGGTATAATCTCCTCAAAGTAATCTCTTGGGAACTGCACATACTTGATAGACAGTTCAAGGCATAAACCTTCTTTAGAGAGTAAGGAAAGTTCATTGGTATCCCAACAAAGGCCTTTTGGCCATCTGGACTTGACTTAGATGTTGTCTGCTCCTTGCTTGCGGCTGAGGAAGTGCTGTCTGAGCTGTGGATATAAGGTGCTATGCAACATATTTTAGTAGCACTTAAGCTCCCTTGACCTAATTCACTTGCTTTTTTACTGGAACACGGATTAGCAGTGGCTTGCTAGTGTAAAAGTAAGCAGCAGTTAATTCTTGTAAGTCAAGTCCTGTATGACTGGGATTTGGGTAATACTGTCTTTTTGGAAAAAATGGGGCAAACTCCTCAAATGAACATGATAAAGGATAGGCAGGGGTGATCCTGGTGCCAAATACTGACATGACAGACAAATGGCCGGTTAAGACTTGGATGATGCTGTCTGCTTCTGGCTGCTGCTTTCCTTCTCTAAGTCACGACTGATCTCAGCTCTCAGCCAAAGCAGGCTTCCTTGGAGGCCTTAACACATTCCACAGGATTCCAGATTGTTCTGAAAATACTTTCTAAATGCTGTCTTAATTAAAGACTTCTTTAAGTCAGAATTAAGTTATTAAAATGTTCCAGGCATTTTCTAGAAGTCTTTGAAAGCTGGCTGTACATTCCTTTCAAAGTTGATCTACTGTGTGTTATGGGTTACAAAGTAATATTGTGCTGCTTGTGGGTTACAGATAAGTTCAAATAAATGTATGATTTCTTTTTTCTTGCAGCAGTTTGCCTTTTTGTGAACTGACACTCTTTAGGATTTTGTAATTGTATAGTAGTGGTCCTTTAACAGTAATGGAAAAAAAAGTCTAGTGTTCCTGGGAGGGCATTTCAAAATCCCTGCGTATGTTGGACTATATAGTGCTGAATAACAAAATAGACTAACAGCCATCTAAAATGTTTTTGGTTTGCTTTGCAGAACCTATGGCTGTTTCTAAAATACTGGATGATGACACATTACAGGTTTTGTACTTTACTGAAAAATTGCATTGTGTGGAGTTGTTGGTAGCTCACACAGCTGTGGTGCTGCAAGTATTTAATACGCTGCTTAGGTGATTTGAAGATAACAAGTGCTAAGAGATGTGCCTTTAAAGACAAGTTACTGTCCTGTGTCTGTCCCTACCAAAATCTCTGAGAAAAGGTGGTCTCTGCCTTTGAAACAGTGCTTAGAGCCTCAAACCCGAGAAGTGTCGTGACTTTTTTATATATGTGTACTGACATGAATTGAGTGCTATTGGTTTGGGTTTTTAATTAGAGTTTTAGGATTTTAAAGGGACACTGCAACTAGCTGTATTCTGTGTATCTAACTGAAAAGGCTGTGTATTGGAGGGAAGTGAATTTCTGTAACAGTAAAGCAGAGTTGTTGGCTTAAAAGATGTGTTTGTAGGAGAGCTCTGGGTCTGCTCTCCTTCCAAATTCAAGTTCTGCATGGATTATGTTCTTCCTCACATTTTACAGGTAGTTTGGAGGAGCTAGTGGCTTCGGTAGAGTTGCCACCTTTTCCTGGTGAGTGCAGTTAACTTCTGCAGAAGATGATATTCAATCTCCCCTTTACTTAACCAGCGTTAGTAAAACTTGGCTGCTGGTTTGAAGATTAAGTCAGTGCAGAGGTGTCTTTCTGAGCTTGCAGTTGGCCTTTGACATTTTGCTGCTCAGTTCTATAAAGTTGCAAAAATTTAAAAAAAAAAATACGACTGGAACCTTGTCAGTTTACGTTGCTTCTGCTGGGACCCATGAGCAGAAACTGCTTATCAAGTTATGTTCATATTCTGACTGGAAATTGCAAGAGCATGTCAGACTAGAACTCAGCCCAAACCCAAATGTGTGGTTATAGAAAGTGCTATTGTCATGTACATCATCCCAAAATTTTTTACAGTAAGTGAAATGTTAATTGTCTTCTATTTGCTTTGCAATCTTCTGATGCATCAAAAGCCATGAAATTATCTGTCCTTATTAAAGGTTCTGCAGTGGTAATGGATGACCGTCTCCATATTTACTGTGCAATTACTGTTAAGTAACAGGAAAGCCTGCTAAGTGGTCAGTCAGCAAAAGCATTACTGGGAAAGTACAGGGCTGTTGAGCACTTAAAAGCTGAAGACAAATTTTGAAGTGTCTTTTGTGTTCTGAAAGAAGGATGGGAGGCAGTTCTTATGAACTTTGCACTGAGATCAGAGACTAAGCAGTGAAGGTAATAAGTGAGTGCATTAACCTATAGGGCCGAGAAAAACATTTCTTTCCTAACAGAACAAAGAATGACAGGGCTGTTTATCTCCCTTAAGTTTCCCAGAAGATATGAACCCAAAAGATACTGCGCTCAGCCTCTTCTGTCACTGCACTAGATAATTTCTTTGTAAAATGTCTTACCCAGAGAGGTCACTTTTCTAGCACAAGCCTTGTTCGTCTGTTCCTGCTCTGCTCTTGAAAGCATTTTGCAGATTTGCCTTGTTGGAGAGAGGTGCTTCCTCCAGAGCAGCATAGTTAAAACGAGGTTTAGAGCTGCTTACCTTAAAAAGGCAAAGCAATAACGTAGTTGTGTGGCAGTTACTTCTCTCTGACCCACAAAACAACATATATTGGGCAGGTGTGATTGGGGAAGGTTTACATAGTTTTTGGACCCCTTCGCTGCAATCTGAAGCACAAGTTAGATGTTTATTTGGAGGATTTCCATTTGCAGTATATCGTTCTCCTAGTTCTCTCACTCTGGATCTGGATGGTGAACTGTGCTTAGGGATGTGGGGCTCATTGCTCACAGACCACAAAGTTGTGCTGAACGTTTGCTATTAGCTTTGAGTTGGACACGCGCGCATGTTGGGCAAGTTGTTTCAGTTGGCTTCAGTCTTTCCATACAGGGATGCCTGTTTGGGCCATAGGAACAGCTGAAATAGCTGGTTTTCCAGACTGGTTTACTGGACTTGTCTCTAAAGCCAAAGCCACGCAAGGCTTTTTAATACAGTAATTTGGCATGAGCAAATGTAAAGTTAGGCAAAGCATATTGAGGCGGTGGCAGTTGAAGGCTTGTACAGAAGCACTCCCTAAAGGAAGGGAGAGGCTTTCCAGAGTGTCCTATCAGTCGCTGGTTCTGTATACAGCGGTGAAACTTTGCCCCTGTTGTATTGCTGGGAGTGATCCGCAGCCCTGTAAGTCTCAGCTGAACCTGTGACGCAAGTTGCTGTGCTTTTCTGTCCTCAGTGTTTGTGCACCTTCTATCTGTGCTGATTTATATAGCTCAAGAACCTTTGGAGCAGGAGAACACTATCACCTTGTTTGAATGGCTTTCATTCACACAGAATGGAAGACCTGCATCAAAACTGAGTTGCTGACTGGATTAAAATCCCTGCTCTCATTCACTTTGTTTGAAGCAGTAAGCCACTATTTATTTAAAAAACACAATGTAAATTACTCAGGAAGGGATGTGATTTTGTGCACTCATAACGGTGATAACCTAGATAAAACAATCGCAGGAAACTTATTTCTGGAGGAGAAGTTAGGGGAGGTGTTTTGGGCATGGCGCTTTGATAACTTCTGGAGTTTATGCCTCTTACCAGAAAGATTTTGGATGTTTAACTGATACAATCAAAACCAGCTGGATTATGGGAATTTTAAGCTCAAGAAGTCCAATTAGTAGAATTCAATTCATAGGAGTTTAAAAATTAATGGTAAATTACCTTATAAAATATAGATCACTTGAGACTAAACTGAGAGCAGACATATGGTTTTGATTCCCCCCCCCCCCCTTCAAACATTGGCATGGTACTGAGGCCAGACAACTTTATTTTCCTGATGCATTTTAACCAACTGCAGATGTTTTAGACATTATTGCGTCTAAATGGGCTTTGACAAATGTCTCCTGAAAGCCAGCAGCTCTAAATATTATGTGTAGTGTATTCTGAGGAAACATTGAAAATAAAGTTTTAGGAATTAAACGTTCAGTGTCTGAATGAAGAAAATTTACTTTCTGCCCTTGTCAGGGGATTTGCTAGCTGAAAACATTCTTTTGTGAGACACGCACAGATGTTAGAGAGTACACAGATGTAATGCACACATGTTATAGAGACTGGAACAAATACTGCCATGTTATTTACGGTCCTCTATTGCTAATACTGGAAGGTGGACACTTGCTTGAAAGGATACTTCAACATATATCTAAATGCTGAACTGAAATTTGTGACAGATATGCAACTTTTTGGCATTAAGGCAAAAAAACCTTGAAATATGTATTTGAACATACGAAAACATTGTGTTTTGTGCTTCAGTGACAATGGCATGGCCCTGTACTAGAGAAACTTTTGTGATATTTCCATTACTCTGTTCAGGATTAAAGTAAAGAACTTTTGAGTAAAGATCTTTTTGTGCTTTTTATCTTTGCTGCATAGCTTTGAATTGAATACTTACCCAGAAGGGCATCTTCATAGATTTATCTGTCTATATAGCATACAAAATGTTGCTTGCATGTTCAAGTGTATGGCTTTGGGGTAGAGAGGGACTATATGATTATTGACATGGGAATTGCATCAGATGTCCTTCTAAAATGCAGACAGCTTGATTCATCACTACATAAACCACTCATTTTTTCCATGCACTGAGAGAAGTTGGGAAAATATGTGTGCTTTGCTGTAGACACCTCATTAAAATGTGATTCAGTATGCAGCACCCTGAGTTCTCAGTCTGGTCAGCGCAGGAGGAGAGAAAGGAGATGAGCTGAGATGAGAGGCTGAGTGCCTAAAGGCTGAATGCTCAAAACTGGTAGTGGAAATACCCCCTTAGGCAGGGATGTGCCAAACAGGCAATACATCTGATAAGGATTGTTTATATGTTAGCAGTTCATCAAGTAATGGTGGTCCTAAGTGTTTGAAACGTGCAGGTGTTTTGCCAAAAATCTTCATAGAGAGTTTTACAGGGAAATGGGGATTGCTTAAGTGTTACCAGTAGCTTTTTGTGCAAGCACCTTTTTTAGTAAAAAGGTATTTCCAAACAAGGTATGTACCTTCGTATATATAAAAGGTTAACAATGCATCCAGTTTGTACCACGCAGGGTAACCAAAGGGAAACTCTTTGCCTGTCTGTTTTACCCCTCAAGAGCCTTCTTCCAGCTTTGGACCAGTTTAAATATAAGCCAGCTTGTGCTCATTGAAATCCCTGGAGTCTGCCTGGCACTGGGGAGCAATTCCAAGAGAAGATTAGAGATGGCAAGGATCAATGGGTAACTACTTGAGCAGGGACCTGCATGCTTTGCGTGAAGGGACATGGCACACTGCCCTGCAGCGGGGAGCCCAATCAAGCAAATGCAAGTCTAATGATTTGGATTTTGCTACTTCACATTAGTGTTTAAAACTGCTTAGATATAATCCTCCTAGCAAATCTCTCCATGCTTTGAGATGGCGAACATTCACTGCTGCACACTGATTTTTAAGTATGAACTGGTTATACTGAATTCTTGTGTCACTGAACAAAGGCTCTCACTGATGCCTGACAAAGAGGAGAAGTTTTCATGTTTGATTCCGTTTCTACAGGAGCATAGAATGGTTCTTTGTATCGATGTGCTATAACAAATGAAACATTCAGCCAAAGGTTTGGTTTTGATACTTGCCAGTTGCGTAGTGACTCTGGGAAATCTATCTATCAAATGCTGGAGGTGGGGTAGGAATTCTGCTAAGTTGCTGTAGAGCTGCTGGTTGCATGTGTTTAGTTGGATGTGTTTTCTTGTCTTACAAATTATTATTAAGAAAGTTTACATTAAACGTTGCTGTTCATAATATGAATCTTTTTTTTGTGGCTTAGGTGAGCAACCACTAAGTTTTTTCCTCCGTCACCCAGGATGTTTCCACTATTTGTAGAGCTTGCTCTGGTTTCTTGCCATGACTTCATCAGAAAAGAAAATCTCAAAGATAGTGTGTGCCCCTCAGCTGCAGATATCTTAATGGACTTACGCTTAGAGGTCCCTTCTCTGTACTGTGTATGGAGCCCAAAGTCCTCGCATTTCTGATTAAAAGATAAGCCACAGTTCATTTTCTGAAACATCAATCAAAAGCATGCAATATTTTTATGCAGCACTCAGAAGATTGATCTGAATACTGTGAAATCTTTAGTAGCTATGAACTTTGGCTTGCATCTTCTTGTAAGCAAAAGAAAATGATCTTACCTTTAATGGAAACTAGAAGAAAGTTGGCTTCTATCTAACTTGAAGGAATTTGGTGTGGTTTCTTGTCCCTGTGGTCTAAGTGGAGTATCTTGGCTTGTCTGAAACAACTGCTGCTTTTTGAAAGTGCATTTAAAGGAATTTTGGAGGTTAAAGTATTTGATTTTCCCACATCACCACCATGTACTATAGTTTCTTCATACTTTTCCTTCTTGGATGAAATGTTTAGCTTACTGTAATGAGAGCTGCTATGTAAATTGTTCCAGACAGAATAGTTCTTACTGAGGATGGAGGATTAAGTGATGAAGGTTTTTAACTACATGGGCATTGGGGTTTTTTGCATGCAGTGATCTTTCTGAAGGCTTGCAAAGAAGATTACGTAAATAGAACGGTGTTGCTGTAGAGTCATTGTTGTTTAATCAGGATCTTCTTTGGCTGTCTCTGAGATTAAAATGTTAGCATGGGCTTGATGCAGTTCTGAAAACTAAAGCGAGTGCCTGTTTAAAGTTTTTTGTAGGGAAGGTGGTTTAAATTGCAGGAACCAATTGGATTAAACTGTTTGGAGATATTAAAAATAGGTGTACTAAGCAGCCAAAAATATGTTGAATTTCCCACCTACTAGTAAGCATTTATTGAATCCTTTAAGACTGGCACTGAGGTTTCCCTTCTGTTTTTACAGAAGCAACTTTATGTTTTAGAAGATATTTGACCTCTCTGGTTCAATAAGCCTGAAAATTGGGGGAAAGTGGAGATTGATACATGTTCCTGTATGAGGGAGTATGAAAGTGTGAGTTTGAGTTTGAGTGGTAGAAATAGCAGGAAGAATAGTAAATTAATTGCCTGAATATGCATTC
>NW_009616070.1:23361-33623 GCF_000690535.1 Cariama cristata
CATTCCTGCCTGACAGATAATGATCCAGTAACCAAACAGTGGGTGTTAAGGAGGGCTTTGACACAAGTTGTCTCAGTAATACAGGTGATGTGATGATCTTGCCCCTGTTTTGCAGTTTACTTTCCCCTCCATTGTGCTGGTACAGCTCTGGATGGGGACCTACTGTAAACCAGTCTAATGAGACGAGCTGGATTTGAAACAAGAAAAAAGCCTTTTAACCGAGCTTTGCTACCAAAGATGATAAGTATAGAATAGCAGTGTAATTCAGCAAACTGTTTTTGCTGAGCTATGTAGAGGAAACACTATTGGTCTCACCTGTTCAAAGAATTTGCGAGGATTTACTTCGGACCGTGGACAAAAGTGTCAGGATTTATCAATCTAAGACTAGTTTTACTTGAAAGTACATAACAGCCTTGATTTTCGTTGTTTTGTTATGTGAATTGGAAAGTAATTCCACTAAATTGCATGTATTAAGAATCTTATTTTTTAACTTTTGGCAAGATTGACATCTCATCATTACAGCAAGCGTTACGGTCCTTCCTCCTCATAATGTAATTTGTGAAAATCCAGTCCTATGTAGGCTGCTTCTGAGCAGCTGTCCTAAATGGGATTACTGAAACATTGACATTTATCTCAGCTTTTTATGTTTATAATTCATAATAGCCAACTACTCTGGCTTATGCTTTTTGGGATGGTGAACTTGTCTTGCCTCTTTGCACAGTGGTAAATTTATGGAAATACATAAATATTTCCTAATCTGGGAGCATCATATGGACACTTAAATCTTGAAGTCTCTTTGCTTGTTACTTCAAGTTTCAAGAGATGTTCTTAGAAGTAAAAAAGACTAGTTCACTTAATGTATGGCCCCTAGAGTATTTTGTAACATGAGGCATGGGAAAATAGGTTTAGTTGAAGTCATCTGTGAAGCGATACTGAGAGAAGTAAAAGCTTGAGGAGGGGTAAAACTATTTCATTGCTTTGTATACATATTGAAGTGAATTTAGATGCATCTGAAAGACCACTCTGGTTGGCAACTTGCTATGCGGTACTGAGGCTGACTTTTAGTATGTGTTAGATATGAATTATGAAGTGATCTGAGTCCATATTCAGTGTGCAGCTCTTAATAGCATAAAATTATTCGAAGTTGAGTTGTTTCCTAGCATTAAGTGCCTGGCATATTTATGATTCTCTTGCCTTTCTAGCAAAGGTGGTAACTTTCACATGTAGCATTTTACTTGCATTTTCAGAAGGCAATTGCTTTTTTATATTGCCTTAAAATATGTAGCTTGTATCCCAGTGGTCTTGCATGTGCCAACATCCAAAACTAGATCTTGGATTTAATTTAGTGGATTTGGTTTGCGATTCAGGCTAACATACTTGGGGAAAAAAAAAGCTTGCCATGTAGCATCATGTTCCATGATCCCATGGGGAGAGATTGCACACAGGTTTAGGTGTGACTGACTTTGGTTTAGGCTAAAGATTCTACCTACTTATTACTACTAGTTTTGGTAAACGGTGTGGTGGTTTTTCTTCCTGAAGCTTGACAACCAGCCTTCCTCTTGCAGTTCCACTTTTACTTAAAAAGCCATCTTTCTTATTACAGCCTTTATCTTCCATGCATCCAACTACAGAGATGATATTTTCCACAACAGGTTAGTTGATTAAATGCTATGACAAATTATTATAGCTACTTGAAAGCAGTTGCTCTTGTCTTTAATTTTACAGTGTCAAGTTACTCTGTCTCAAGTAAGTGCCAAAACTCTCCAGCTCCCTTTTGTAGAGGTCATTACATGTGGCTCACCTGTAAACATGTCATCCCCATATGTCCCCTCCTTTATGGAGGGGAGAACAGATGTTTCTACCTACCGAATGATGCTTCAGGCACTTGCTGCAGGGGATGGTCACCAGGCTGTCAAAAGCAATCTTTATGGGCAGGCTGGTCTTTCCCAAGGAGATGTGTTTACAGAGCATGAAATTAACATTTTTGCACAGAGGCAAATAATTGCTTACAATGGAGACTTTAGTAGCAGATTTGAAGCTTGAATGATTATTAGTAAGGTCAGATGGAGCACATAGTGATGTCCACCTCCTGAGCAAAGTCATTCAAAAGTTTTTAGCCATTCATTTATGCTGAAAGGTTTTAAGACATTGTAATGTTCACACCTTGAGCTTGTCACTTTGGATAAAAACTTATAATAGGCTGTGTTGCTATATCTGTATATATGGTATGGTTCCTTCAAAATCATTCTTGATTGGAAAACTTTTTTGACTTGCAGAAAGAGGAGGGAAGCTCCATTTCCATTATCTTAGTCTTGAAGTATTATCTAGTAGTACTCTAGTGATGGCAGGGTTTTTAAGAGAGTTTGCATGAAGTGTCTGTGAAACAGGCCATTGTCACGAACAAAAGGGTTCTCTGTAGTCAGGAGATGGGTCTAAAGGGCCGATAGGTCTTGGGTAGAGTTGGGTGTCCTAAGCTGCTCTGGTTAATGCTCTCACTCGTCAGGTCAGGGCTTTTTCTTGAGCAGTGATGAAAAACTGTTTCCAAAGAATGGATATTGGCAAAATGAATCAGATTGATTCTTCACTTATGACACAGATCAAGTCTTGAACTTCAGTCTTCTATAGTAATAAGACCAGTTCGTCATCAATAATTACATCTCTTCATTCCTGGTTTCCTCAGCCTGCTTAGTCCTTCAAGGTGATTTCCCCACTCACCTGCATGCCTGATAGAATGTTTAAAAAACACAAAGCTTGAAGTAGATTAACTTTTTGTAAAAGAAATTCTGTTCCATTGCAATTAACCATGTCACAGAATTTAGTAAGTCTGACTAATGTTAAATGTAAGTGACCAGGCAAACTTCAAAGTGGAGATAGCTTTTCCTCTCTGCACACCGCAGTTGTAAATGGTGCTTAAGGCTTGGAGCGATCCATTTTCAAATCGGCTGTGCTTCTTCAGGGACGGGAGGGAGAAGTAACCAGCATCACAAAGGCTGTTCTGAAAACCGTTTTTAAATGCTGCATGTTACACTCATGATCTTTCTATTGTTTTTCTGTAGAACATCATTCCTCGGAGGCAGTGAGACTTCTTACTTTGTTCACGTTGTGCTGAACAGCCTTAACCATAACCCCTTCCAGTAGAGTTGTCCTTGTCTGTACTGAAAGCCTTAAAGGAAACATCCAAACATCACCTCAATACTCCCTAAAACAACTGTCCTCATGTTCTGGAAACACCCAAAATCTAGGGTACAGAGTACATCTCACTCCCTGCTCCCATTAAAAGAGGGCTTTAAAATAGTTTAAGCTACTTCTATCAAGACTGAACTGAGATTCTCCTTCAAAATTCCTCTGAACAGGTGAAATGGAGCTCAGTGTTTCTGTGCATTTTATGTAAGCTGTGCAATAGCACTCTTTTGGCAATGCTGTTTTTGCCAGGAGGTGTTACACCATAAATTTTTGGAGGACATAAGAGAGATCATGCATACAATGAATTACTCAAATGCTCTGTAACAAGACCTGCTAATAGCCTTTCCTATTTGAAATAGTCCTAGCAGTGTGAACTTTTTTTTTGCCTGTTTAATAAGACGTTGTAGAACAAACACCTAAGCAAATCTGAGGAGTTTGTATCGGTCATTCTCTGCTATATCTTATGTACAACGATGCATTTTATTTCTTTATTGATTTTTTTTTTGGTTGTTGTTAATGCTTAAACAGTATTCTTTCAATATGAAGTGAGACTCATAAAAATACTGTATATAACATGTTTGAGTCAAATTGGGGGGTACTTTATTCTGGTATGACAAGCCACAAAATCTCCATTTCGGAGAATGTCCTGCTATACAGCAATTTTTCTCAGTCCCGTGGAGCTTTATTATAGCGAGGTCAGACTATGTGCCATAGAGAAGAGAATTTATATTTTATTATAGGGCTAACTGCTATGCTGTTGTAATGACCCTGAAGGACAGTAAATGCCCCAAATGAATTGATTTCTTTGGAATATAGTTCTATTGTGCTATAGGAGCTAGAGTAGATCTAGGAAAATAGAAAGCATTGTGCTGTATTTTAATGTGATTCCTACTGGATGCTTGTGAGACTGTTCGGCTGTCATAGCCCTGTCCAGAAAGCCAATAGTGAACATTTCTGGAATTCGATGTTTTCAGTGTACTCTTAAGGGAGAGACCTCCCTTAAGACCCTTGTGGTAAAATGAGACTCCTCAAAGTCTGATTGCCTCTTGGCCCAAGATGGAACATACTAATTTCTCATGTAGTTGAAAAGCCTCTTCCATAATTTCACGTGTTGTGCTTTTAATTTCGTGTCTTGCCATTTTCTTCTTTGCAGCAGTGTAGGAAAGGGCAAGGACTATTTGTAATACTTGCCCTTCCTTTCTGCCCAGTCATCTCTGCCCTAGTCAGCACCTGTCATTTTGCATTTTTCAGTGTATGATGTTTCTGTAAATATCTCAGAATGAAACTTGCTTTTTTTCAAACAGTAGGAGCTGCTGTTTGAAAAGATTCATACAGTCTGCGATCTGTCATCACCCAGAAATGATGATAAAACAGCTTCTGAACAGCTGCATAAGAAGTCATTCAAGTCTTGCATTTGTACAGTTAATGCCGCCTTTACTCGCCCTTTGAATTGTATCCTAAATTTTTTGATGCATTGTTCTGTTGTCAGGACCACTTTTGAATTTTAATCTTGTTCTCCACTTAGCTGGCAACATCAGCAGATTTAACAAGCATGCATTTCATTCCAGTATTAAAATCAATAGATAATTTTACAGATTCTAGAAGGATTCTGGTGAAGATCGTTTTGACATGACCTGAATGTGTGCATCAAAATGTGTAAATTTTGATTAGATTTGAGTGAATTCCAGTTTGGTTATTAACGATAACAAGACTCTGTATACTCAGGTTAGCATAGTTGAGTGGAGTGATGCATCTCTTCTCTCTTCTGTCTTCCCAGTTGTTATCTGTCCCAGAAAGAAGCTGCTTGTTTCTTAGTTTTTAATCCTGACACTGCTGTAGTTAGTGGCTGTTTGTCACTTTTAAGGTGACATCCAAAAGTGATTTGTCACCTTTTAGGCATGTGCAGGTATCTGCATCTCCAGCCCTGCTCTTCCTCAATTCCCCAGATGTGTTCATTACCTTTCAGTTACTGGAAATCTCATCAGTCTTCCATAGATGCCCTGAGACTGTCAACCAGCTTATTCCCAGGCCCAACCAATTTATTTTACCAGTTCCTATTTTTTCCCTGTTGTACCCTAACCAGGCTTAGTGTGCCCTCTTGCTATGCTGGCACTATGAGCAATCAGGTAGCTTCTTGCCATCTTACAGCTTGCAGTCATGCATGTCTGGTGATCACTACTAGAGAGCATCTCTAGGAGGGACCAATGTACCTATGCAGGATCTAGCCTCTAGATTCAGCATTTCAGTGTAGATTAATTGGTCCTTTCCTGTCCTTGGGTCAGCCTCATCTCAGCCCAGGATGGAGGCATGAAGAGTTGAAAGCCTTGGGATGGCATAAAGATGCGTAAGGTTCACAATTTCGTGCTGTATTTGAAAGGAGTGGAGTCAGAGCTTTTGAGCAGCTTGCTTAGGGGAGAAGTATTAAACCTGGGAAGTGTGATCAGATGGTACATATGGCACACGAGTACTGCAAGGAGTTCTGCCAAACGCTTTCCTTGTGGATGGAGGCATGGCAAAAGGGTGATAGACACTCTCTTGCTGGGTACATGTACTTGGCAGCTTTTAACTGGTGAGAAGTCTCTATCCATTATTGTAAATGCAATTTATTTTTAAGATGCCCAGAAATTTCCATGGGACAACCTTCATCGTATGGTTCATGGTGGGGTTTTAGTCCTTATTTGTGTGATATGCACATTCTGCAAGTCGTCTTTGCAACCTATCAGTGGTGGCTTGGTTTCCTAGAGGAGATTGAAGACTGAAGTTGGGATTTTTGTGCTCGGCTTTTTGTTCCCAGTGGAATAATGCAGCTTGTGCCTGGTCTCAAGGAGTGGCTCGTGCTTCCTGATGAGAACAACTGCTTACTCAAACACCGTAACGGTGCAAAGATCTCCTACAGCTATTGCTCAGGTGCTATGCACAGCAGGACTCCTCCTCACCGTCAAGGGCAGTAATTCTCTGTGCTGCCTTCTCTACAAGGAGAATCCAGAGATGCAAACAAAGCACAAGTACCTCAAGTGAACTGACAACATAAACGGGGGAAATTGGTGGTAGCATGGCTGAAATTTTTTGGAGTAACTGGGGTAATAGCAGTAAGTCTGATTGTCGGTGGAGTGTGATTAATCCTGATGTAGATGTGTGCATTTGCTATTGCTGGGTGCAATGTACTAGTTGTCTGAGCAGCAGTTAAATAACTTCTTTGGGAAGAAGAGGCATGTTAAATGTTGCTTTTTAGTGCTGATGTTTTCAGTTTAACATAACACTGTCAAGAAACATCAAGTCTACGAGGAAGTTGAAAGAGAGAATTTACTTTAAAATCGTTAAAATAGCTAAAAGGAAAATAGTGGTATTCTGTTGCTGAAAACCAGAAAAATGTTGGTTTTCTGCATTGCTGCTAACAAAAAGGTGTGCTGAGACCCATGTTAGCAGTGTGGATCAGGAAGCAAAGCAAAAGATGGGCGCCTTCAGAGCCCCACCTGAAGTAGTAGTAAATGTTTAATTGAAAACAATGTTGTGGTTTGTTTTTTTTTTTCTTAACCAAAGCTGTCACAGTGACTGTTATGGGTACTGTTGTTTTCCCAGTGACCAGAAGGCAAGCAAGCAGCATCAGCACTGAAGGTACTGCATGAAGTGTGGAAAATAAAATATAAAAATGCTTGTGATTCTCTTTGCTTTATTTGAGTTAGCGGGGACTATATTTGTTCAAGTGATGTTTAAGTATTACATGAGCATGGTATTGTTCCTGGTAGGAGGAGATAACTGGGGGAAAAGTACTCTCTGAAAATACCTGTAAGCCTCTTGATGTCTTAAGGTCTCCCTAGAATCCTTTTGGCCTGGGTCTTTATTCAGCAGAGGAGGCACGGGAGCGGTTCCATGTCACCAGGCCACATTTCCAGGGACAGTTTATTGTTAACCTGCACTGTGATCTGCTGAGCAAGATGAGCTGGCACAGCATGTCTGGGGATTATTTCTTGTACTAGCAGGTGAATGTCACTGGTAGATGATTTGACATCCTTTGGTTTGGGGTCTGACTTTTTGACAGATAATGTTGTCGTTCTCAGTCAGGTTGTGCCTCCTTTTGAACTGCTGATGGGAGATATTTCTATAATTTTATGTGTAACTCCTAATGATGGATAAGAGCTCAAGAAAAAAGCTAAAATACAGACTTTTTTCTAGTATCTTTCAAAACTCATTAGGGAAAAAGCAATTTCTAAGCTTGATATGCAGCTTGCTATGGGAAGCACTCTGCTGACATAAAACACAAAATCTCAGTACCTGGCACACAACTAAATGGGAATTATGGTTCTTATTCCAGTTTGAGTCATATCTGTCACATAGCTTTTGTATGGATTGAATATAGTTTTCAGTAGCAGTAAATGCTGGGGTTTGGAGTTTTTTTTTACCTTTTTGGAACATTTCAGAACAGTGTTGTTAACCTTTCTGAAGCCAGTATACTCTGCATGCTGACAAATCTTCGCTCCTCACCAGGGCATCAAGCTTCTGTAATGCGCCCTTGAATTTTGCTTGAATAAGTTTGGCATCAGCTCAGTTTCTGTGAAGAAAGGTAAATACCTGATCTACGCTGTCAGCCGTTGCAAAGACTGCTGCAGCTCTGCGAGGTTTATGGATACCGTACGGTGCTCTGCCTGCTTTTCTGGGCAAAATCCAGATTGCTTCTGTTTACTATTATGAATTATAACTGTTGGCAAGGTTTCAAACTCCCTTGCTCACCCTACCTCAGAAAACATGCCATCTCTTGTATTACTTCTGCCTTTCTCTATCACAAAGTGCAAGGCATCCTAGTAGCATAGTTTGCACATTTGTAAGTCCCAGAATAAAGTGGTTTTGTCTTGATTTGTCTGTATGGAAAATATTTAGACTTCTTCCTTTGGGTGTCTAGCAGGTAGGTGTTGTCCTGTCCTTGCTTCAAAGATTGTTGGAGCATTAGCAGCCATCTCTTTTTATACCAGTTATACCAGGGTTTCCTGAGGACCTGGTGCTTATCCTGATAGATTCCATTTTATGAAAGACACAAATTTTCATAGTTCTTTCATTGTTCAAAGAGTTATAAATGCTGAATTTTTTTATTGTAAACTGAACAAAGTACAGTACAACACCAAGCCTAGCTGTAATCTTGTATAGATTGTCTGAGTGCTGTGAATTTCACTTCTGTGTAGTATTTCTGTGTTGAGGATATACAGAATGCTTGTTGTAGTGTATCTTTAATGAGATTTCTGCTATTATGATGTATGGTTTGATTCTCTGCTAGTATTCAAAATATTTGGAAGTTTTGTTCATCTGAGCAGCCCTATAAATGTTCCTGTAATCTGATCAGGAGTTTGTAGCTCGAGTACAGGGAATTTGTGGAAATGATGGAATTAATAGGTTTTGTATCCTGCATTTTTATTAAATCTTAATGCAGATTTTTCAAGTGTTTTTGCATATGCAGCATAATCTGTAAGTCTAACTGGTAAGTCAGACTTCGGAAACGGTGCTCTGAAGTGTGTCCTTGTAGGAAACCACTACAGCTTGTGTGCAGTTTGCTCCTGTTAAATGAAGTGTGGATATATGCGGACATCTGAAGGGTTCTGCTTCAAATGTCCATTTCTCAAAATGGTCTCCAAACCAGCTTGTTCACTGTTCTTTCTGTGAATATAAGGCTTGTTGTATTTAAGATAGCTTCAGATACCACTAAAAGCTGTGGAAAACAAAATACATCTCTCTGAATTTCATAATCATAGCTTCTGCCAGGAGTTGCGGTCAAAAACCAACTCTTCGACACACGATAAAATACTACAGGTATGTTGGTTCCTTGGGAGGCGTCACCTAGTTTTAAGTTTCCAGAAAGCATGTAAAGCAGAAAGGGAAGGTGGGAGGGGTGGGAAGTCTTTAATCTCATTTGAAACAGCAGTTCAGAGATTACGTTTGTCTACATCTTCATACTTCATGTATTTGCTGTCAAAAGCCCCTCCTGACTGTTGTACCTCAGGCAGGGTGAGTAACAGATTGTCTTCCATCTCAACTGGAGGAGTGACGTCTTGTTTGGGAATTTTATAATGTGTTGCTGTATCTTAAAGCAAGGTCAAAGAAATGTGCTTATTGCTTGAGGGGGGGAAACGAGGAGGTTTCTGATGCAACTAAATGCCTTCAGGAGCTTATTCCACAGTTTTAAGCAGATCCCTGAGACATGCTACTGTGTGGGAAAAGGAGCGTTTCTGTAGATGGAAAGGGCTGTAAACGTTTTACTGAACAGAAAAGATAAGAAAGCTGTTGTAGGCAAATTAACACAATGAGTCCTGTTCTGAAGTCTAAAACTAGACCAGCTGGGTTTTTAATAGCTGAAAGAAAAGTCTGAGACTGGAACTGCTGTGCTAACACAAGGCATGCTAAAACCCAGGGAAGAACTCACTGCTTGGTGCTCTGCGCTAGCTTGATGATCTTTGAGGTCTCTTCCAACCATAATGATTCTATGACTTTGGAAAGGCACTGTGCATTTGGAGGCCTGGATTGAATTAGTCAAATGGTAAGTTTAGAACAGCAAACATTACAAGACTGTAATATTATTTCTAAAGATAAGTGAAGAACAAAGTGTAAGGTGTTTGGTAGAGATAGATGACTGAAGTGTGTGTCATATTGCTGTCCTCAGCTAATGTCTTTAGACTTTAACTGGCTGATGAGCCAGGACTTTTGCTAGATAAAGTTTTGTTTGTGCTAAGGGATATTCAGCAATTGAGGTTGAATAAAACTTTTTAACTGAAGGAGTTTAGAGGGGGGAAAAGTTTCTGTTCAAGCAAGTACTGTTCTAGCAGTTGATACAAAAATTTTTCTGTATTAAGAAGTACAGTGTCAGCTAAAACTGGATAATGCTTAAGCATTAAGCTGTCATGTCCACCAAGGAGCTGCATGCCTGGTGTTCTGCAAGGACCACATTTCTTTAATAGCTCCACAAGCAGCTATCAAGTGTCCCTGGTCATTCTGCAGAAAAGGCTCTGCTTTGTGCCTGTATGCACTGATCTGTTCAGCTGGTTCTGGACCAGCTGTGGTTTAATTAGCTGACATGGGATAAAGACTGATTCAGGAAT